>NC_137625.1:11265529-11525529 GCF_963280865.1 Gymnoscopelus braueri
CAGGCAGGCAGGCAGGCAGGCAGACAGACAGACAGACAGACAGACAGACAGACAGACAGACAGACAGACAGACAGACAGACAGACAGACAGACAGACAGACAGGGTGACAGACAGGGTGACAGACCGAGGGAGTGACAGACCGAGGGAGTGACAGACCGAGGGAGTGGAGAGTGAAGGGCTGTAAATGAAGAATGTTAAAAAGGGAAGAGAAGAGAAACGCAAAGAAGAGAGAGAGAGGAATGCAGCTGTATTTAAACACTCCCATCCAGACCTTTATTTACACAATAGTCACAGCAGTCACACTGTCTCTACCACAGAACGTAATGCAACGCACAACAAAACACAATGTGAATGGCATGAGTCAAGTGTGTGTATACACTAGTACACATAGGGCGTTGTCAAGTGAAGATGATTTTTTACTCATAAAACAAACAATGACAATAATTGTAATAATTTTTCAACATGATTACCGGTGATGCTTTGAATGGGAGTTAATCGAATCACACAGAACATCATTTAACAAGTGCATCTACAAAGACTTGCTATGGCAATATTGGACCGTCAAACATTGATTTATCATTCATGATTGCATGGGTGCTTTTATTTCATTATTCCATTCAATCTGTTATCATTTTTAGAATGTAATAGCTCCTTTTGTTAACGGGATCATAAACACCTGCCCTGAAGGCCTGCCTTTGATTGAATCAACCCTTTGATCAAGATGTATGTAAAAGAAAGCCATGTCACACCTATTGTTTCTTTGTCAATGGACCCCTGGGCCTGGCTTGGGAAAAAGACACTGAGAAAAGATATGAGAAGGACTTCTTTGTGGAGAGATAGGAGGTGACACCACGTTGACAGGACATTCAAGAGAAACATGCCTCTTCTTTATTTATTTTTTTTACAACCCATTTTTTCACCCAGTGCCAATTGCCTATGTAATCCTGGGCGCTACTCTCCCTCTGTCCGCCTAGGGAGAGCCTAGAACTGAGCTCATGCCTCCTTCAATGCATGAGGAGCTAGCAAGCCGTTTCTTATCACCTGACAGGGGGGAATTTCCCCGGAATGCTGGGCAATTGCACTGGACGACAATAATGTAGCACATGTCTTTTATATTGGACGACATAACATGGCATTTTTTAAAATGTTTTTTTTTTTACATTGGACGACATAATGTAGCATGGCATTTTTTTTAATGGTTTTACATTGGACAACATAGCGTAGCATGTCATTTTTTATTGTTTTTACATTGGAGGACATAGTGTATAGCATGGCCTTTTTAATGGTTTTTACATTGGAAGACATAGTGTAGCATGCCATTTTATTGTGTTTTTACATGTTACGACATAGTGAAGCATGGCATTTCTTTCTATTTTTTTTTACATAGGACAACATAGTATAGCATGGCATTTTTAAAATGTTTTTTTTTTACATTGGACGACATAGTGTAGTATGGCATTTCTTCATATTTTTTACATTGGACGACATACTGTAGTTGTAGTATACTGTATGGCTAATTATAGTACATGTTTATACTAAAAACAATTCAGTTCTGTAACGGTGTAATAAAGAGATCCATTAAGAGAGAGTTTGAGGGGAGAGAGAGAGAGAGAGAGAGAGGTTGAAGCAGGGCTGCCTGCCAACACTCCTGGATCCCGCATGAGTCTCTTGGTTTTTGACCACGTCTCCTGACACTCTCCTGGATCGTCATTTCTTCTGGTTTTCTCCTGGATTTGGTAACAAACTCCCCAAATTCACCAGAACACAGGAAATTACATCTACTATGTTAAAAAGTTTCTGGGGGAGGACCCCCAGAGCAGACCCCCCGGATGACTGAAGCTCCTACATTGCTTCAGTCATCAGATCAATTTCTGTAGGCCTACTTTTTTAATGGATGAAATTGTACCCATTATTTTCCAATGCTAGTAAAGCAAGCCTGATAAAAGTATCAAACTAAATTCACCAAAACACAGGAAATTAAAAGATTCCGGGGGAAGACCCCCAGACCCTCCACTAGCCACGACCCCAACCAATCTCCTGGATTCTGACAGTCCAATGTTGGCAGCCCTGGTTGAAGGGAAATGTGAGCATGTGCTCAGGATGGAGGGCAACAGAAAAAGGACAGAGACAGAGGGAAGGATGGAGAGAGAGCGAGAGAGATAGAGAAAGAGAGAGTGAGTGAAAGAGAGATGGGGGGGATAGGATATCATCCAGAGGTTATAGCTCACTAGTGTTATGTAACTGGATTCACAGGACACCGTGTGTTGGAATGTGACCCGCATTCAGCATCAGTAATGAGGGGTAGACTTCCCCTGATTCTCTCACTCTCTGCAGCCCCCACTCCCTCTCTCTATACTGTATCCCCCATACAGAGCTGTGCAGTCATTCTCAGATTAAAACAAACGTGCGCACGAACATGTGCACGTGCACGCAACCTATACGCTCTACCCATGCACGTTCCCAGTCTGACATACAGGACACAGCCCTTTCAGGTCATTCCAAGGTGGATCTTTGAGTAATGTTGTGTTTGGAAAGTGGGAGAGGTTATCTAAGAGCTTTCCCGTCTGTTACGTGACCAGTGGAGAACATGACAAGCAGGTGCTACATGTCAGCAGTGGATGCTAGCTAGACAGGACTGGGACATCTATTATCTAATATCACTTGTTTGTTATGCCAGGAGAGTTCTGTCCTCCTGAGCCTCCAACTTGGACATCGATATCTTATGCAAGGCCTAGTATGGAGGGCCAGAGCTTCTATATCTAAAAATAAATTCAGAAATAAAAGTGCAGGCTAATATGAAAATAAATAAATCCTCAGACTAGGCCAAGGAAGAATTGCCACCCTACAATTTTCAAATCGGCTTCATGGTGGCGTTATAACAGGCATATTCATGTTTTGGCCTATACTATGACTCTTGAACTGTAGGTCATACAATCAAAATTCCTTTTCCCTTGGATTCCTTGGATCATTACGCAACTCCCCAAGTAAGCCATGCCCATTTTCACCAGTTTTTCTGTGTATGTATTTCCTGCCATGTTGCGTTTATTGTTTTTGGTACAATTTTTTATTTGTACACCATATCTCTGTAGTCATGTGATCAAGATGTGTCTGTCAGATTTCTCATATTCCATTCCAATTGGCTATTATTGCTTTCCAAACTTTGCGAGAGGGGCCCATTTTGCACAAAATGCCACAAGCAACACTGGACCGATCGGTGAGAAACTTCGGTGAACACACACTTCCAGTAGGCCAAGGAAGAACCTCCACCCCAAGTCTTTCAAATAATTTATGCCATCTATGGTGCTTCCTATGGTGATTCCCTGTCATTTATGGTGCTTCCTATAGTGCTTCCCTGTCTTCTATGGTACTTCCTATGGTGCTTCCTATGGTGCTTCCCCGTCTTCTGGTGCTTCCTATGTTGCTCCCGTGTCTTCTATGGTGCTTCCTATGGTGCTTCTCTGTCGTCTATGGTGCTTCCTATGGTGCTTCCCTGTCTTCTATGGTGCTTCCTGCTGCCCTGTCATCTATGGTGCTTCCTATGGTGCTTCCCTGTCATTTATGGTGCTTCCTATGGTGCTTCCCTGTCATCTATGTTGCTTCCTATGGTGCTGTCATCTATGGTGCTTCCCTTTTTGTGCGTTTTCTTCAAAACACAATTTTTTCTACTACTACTCCTACCGATTTTGTCCAAAACTCACACAAATTGGTACATATTATCTCTATTAAATCTTGATCGGTTGCCTCTGCTACAGACAGTTCACAGGTTCAAGTCCCATGCCATCAAGGTACAAACATACGTTCACCTTGGAACTCCGTTCACAATTTTAATATTTCAGCTTACTGTGGACACACATGCTTGAACTTTTTACTTTGAAATGTTTTGTAGTTTTTGAGATATTTACCTTTTAAAACGTACATCTGAAAACTTTGGCACCTCGCTGTTCCTTCATACTTTAACCTAGAAACTCCATTCACAGTTCAAAAATTCCACCTTACTGTGGACATGCATCCTTTAATGGGGGAAAGTACAAACTTTGGCAGGCTACTAGTCCTAAATACTTACACCTAGAAACCCTATTCAAACTTTAAAATGTTCATCTTATTGTGAACATGTTTGCCTGAAAATGAATCTTTGAAATGTTTCATAGTTTTAGAAATATATAATATATTTTTATAATGGAGGTCTATGGAAGATTTTGGCACCTCAAAAAAACACTTTCACCTAGAACTGTGGACAATGGACATGAATGCTTGAGATTTTTTCTTTGAAATAATGTGTAATTAATGTGCACGTTCTTCAGTGAAAGATTAGATAAAGGTGCAAGAGTCAGGTAAAAATTGGAAAAATTTCCTGGTTGGATCTGAACCGGGAACCTTCTGGTTACAAGCCCTGTATCCAAACCACTGCACCACAGTAGTTCTTACTCATTCTGTTCACTTGCATGGTCTTCACTGAAAGATTAGATAAAGGTAAAAGCGTCAGGTAAAATTTGGAAAGATTTGATTTTAACCAACAACCCAGAGGTTGCAAGGCCTGTATCTTAACCACTGCTCCACCATGATTCATACTTTCTCTAGTCTCTTGCACGCTCTTCATTGAAAGATTAGATAAAGGTGCAAGAGTTAGGTAAAAGTTGGATTTTTTTTCTGGTTAAATTTGAACTGGGATCCTTCTGGTTGCAAGCCCTGTATCTAAACCACTGAACCAGAGAGGATCTTACCTTTTTTTGTTAACTTGCATGGTATTCACTGAAAGATTAGATAAAGGTGGAAAGATGTCCTTGCTTGTCCTTCATTCACTTAAAGTGGATGCAATATTCAATATTTCTCTTTTTAATGTGGTTACGCCATTTGACATGTTCAAGAGCAGTCTGTAATTTGACAATTTAATTGTAAAAATGGTGCAAATGTCTTTTCAAATGACTACAAAATGTACATTTTAACAAACCTGATACATGCCTTTAAAATATTTTTTAATTAGTCATCTTGCCAACACCATTTTGTCACTGACCCTTGAAAAAACAACACATAGCTTTTATTTCACATTTTTTATTGTTCATAATATTGACAGTTTCACTGATACAAAAAAAAAACCTCCTTGTTCAGGCAAATATACAAATCTAAATGTTAGTTGATCCACAGGAAGCCGGCATTTAAAGAACAGGGGCACTGAGTCGGTACTTCTGAAAGGCTTGAGGTTCGATAGAAAAATAAGGCAGAGGGTTTCAGGGGTGGTACTTTACATCTCTTTTTTAAATGACACTGCATTTAACACAGTCATATTTAACCCGTTACACATCCATGAACCTGAGCTGAGCTGTACTGCATGGCTCGAAGCACTTTTTTTTTACTTGTGGGTTTGATTTAGCCCCACTGTGGACCTACAGTACATTCCCACATGGCAGGAAACAATCACCTCAACTCAACCACTACAATATCTTTCATAAGTGCTCCTACTCAACGCTAAGTTTATATGACTACCATGTGCCAATGCAGGCTGCTGAAATTGTATTCACAAAATCCATATAGATATTAAAAGGCATAGACAGATAGATGAGTAGAGACCAATTTTCTACAAATATACAAGTTTCAACAAAGAAAATAACTGGTGTCATATTGAACCCCCCCCCCCCCCCCCAAAAAAAACAGAAACCTAAAACATGATATATATCTATCTATAAATGCGTGAAATATCTGTCCGTCTGTCCCCCGCATAACTGAGAACGGACCGATCGATTTCAACATATAAACTAAAACAACCACTGAATTGCAGAAGATTTCACCCCCACAGCCCATTCTCACAGACAATGAGTGTCAGTGCACCATATAATAAGATTATTTACAAAGCATATACAATTGTCAAAAAAGACCACGTTTGTAATCCATAACATGCACGTAATACACTATTTCATTTGAAATATCATTTTTTTTCACGTATGTAGATCCGCAAAGGATCTGTATAATGTCTTCCACTTTGGCTGGATGTATTCATGACACATAATGGTGTAGGAGCACCGTATAATAAAAATATAACAGACAGATGGACCATTACAGTATGTGTTGGATTCAATCTACTGGTGCTGTCATTGATTGATAACTAAGGCACCAGTATTCAAGAGACATATTCCAAAAGGCACGCTTTGAAAAAGAAAATCCCAATGGACAACAATGGCCACAAAATTATTTTTTCTTCTTTTTTTTTAAAGGCATTGGGAAGTTTGGGGATTTGTCAGATAACCTCAAAGAATGTCAAAGACATAAGAGCACACAAGCAAGGCAGGGTGAAATGTTAAGTTAAGTAACAAGGTACTGCAAGTACCACTGTGTGATGGTAGCAACTACACAGACTTTAATGACCCAACCTTGTTGGTAACAGCTGGAATACAGGGAAAGGTCCCTCTAATCATTAAGAGGGAAAGGTCCCTCTAATCATTAAGAAATAGCAGAGCTTATCTCAGTGTTTCCTGAACAAATATGGACAAGACGTCTTATCGGATCAATTTCATCAACATGTTATTCTTTTTCGCTGTGGAAACGTGTTTCGTAATTGAAAATGACCTTGCCTTTTATTTTTTTACAGATGTTTTCCATAGAGATACTTTTGATTTGAAAGTAAGAGTAAAAAAGAATTAGTAAGCGAGCCACTGATATGGATCATAATATACATTTTCAATTGTCGTGATTTGGGCTTTTGCCGTGTAAGAACCGTTTATGCATGAAGCCCTTGGTTTGGTGCACGTTTCCACAACACATGGTTTGAAGAGTCACAAGTGGATAAAGGTAATAAATAGCTGTCGTCAATTACAACCTCGACTTGCTGAGTTACAAGCCTAAGTAATTCCTGACAAAGGCTTACAAAGCCTCTTTGATGGTACTCCCAGGAAGCGACTTGATATGGCATGAATTAAAAAGTATGAGAAAGCGAAGTAAGATACTATGTACAACACTCACTCTTTCAGTAGATACAATTACTTATGTACATTCAAACCTTATGTACATTCAAATTTCTCAGCAATACTGAACCTGCTTGGTGTCCTGACTGAGCCACTATCCAAACAGAGGCTAGGTCATGGAGATGCTGGTTTTATGGACCAAGACAAAATGGCCACCATGCATCACCTCTTCACCTCTGCGTGACCCTTGTTCTAAAATGTATGCAGAATTTGGCAAAGTTTCTCCATGTAACATATATAGAAACTCAACAAACTCATACTTATACTGATCAATCTCCTGAGCTGAAATACTATTTTATAGCTGAATGCTCTTTGCCAATTCACAACTAACTGATTAGAATATGGCAGTGTAGGAAAGTTGCATTGTTTATTTAAAAAAAAGGGTAGGGGGGGGGCACTGTAGATATTCTTGATGCAAGTGTATGTGCGTGTATGTGTGTGTGTGTGTGCATATATCCATGCTTGTATGTGTTGAGGACACCACACAAGGTGGAACATTACGCTAGAAGTGCTCTGCGTTTTTTGTGGAGATCATTTCACTCCACTTCCCCATGTCTACTTCAAGTACACAGAGGACCTAAAAGGGACACTGCCTTGCACGGCATTGCCTCCCCGTCTCCCAAGCAGGACGCTCACAGGCTGGCTTTCGGGTGAGCGCTGCGAAATGCCTGCTTGTGCTCCATCTTTTTCATAGTCGATGTGATTGATGACGAAGATGATGAAGGCAGGTTGTCGACTTCATGGCCCTGTTGGGCCTGCAATCTCCTCTAATGTCTGCAAACTCTGTTTGTGTCCTGACAAGTCCAATGCTATACAGCCTGCCGTAATCTTTTACAGCAGCAAAAAAGAAGACCTACAAAAACATCAAAATTACAACCACTAAAAAGAGTTCCCTCCAGTAATACTTTATGGGATGAACTGAGCGAGATCTGTTAGGGTCTTCTACCCTCCACAGTAGCACATACTGTAATGTTGATAAGTTATGTGTCCTGGGTTCTTTGTGTGTTTCCAGAAGGAGGGCGCAGTACACTTGGTGTGGATTCGGGATAGATAGCCGGGATGGTCAAACGACTTAATGACCCCTAGAGCCAGGGGGGTTTTTGATCCAATCGGCCACGATGAGCGTCAAACTGGTGATCATAAAGAAGACGCCCACTATCAGGAAAATGAGTGCCTGAAAAGAAGAATTTGGGGAAAGAAAAGAAGGGAGGTGGGATTAAATTAAGTCAAATGTTTGAACGCAGCGGTTCTTTGTTTGTTTTTTTGGCCCAGTGCTCAAATCTGGCCCTGGGGACCAAACACGTTGGTACTCTGCTCATGTTGCAATTATCAGAATCCTAACTGAAATCTGAAGAAAGGCTGACACAGCAGAACCATATGCTACTCTTCTGGAACCCCAAAATGCTACGCTGGCAATAACACAAAAGACTGCAGTGTGTGTGTGTGTGTGTGTGTGTACGTGTGCATGTGAGAGTGAGAGTGAGAGTGAGAGTGAGAGTGTGTGTGTGTGTGTGTGTGTGTGTGTGTGTGTGTGTGTGTGTGTGTGTGTGTGTGTGTGTGTGTGTGTGTGTGTGTACATGTACATGTACATGTACATGTACATGTACATGTACATGTACATGTACATGTGTGCATGTGTGTGTGTGCGTGCATGAGTGACAGTGCGTGCGTGTCTGTGTGTGCACTTACACCAATTTTCTGCGGGGAGCGAAAAGGAATAGACTTCACCAGCCTTAGATAAAAAGCAGCAGGCAGGATGAAGATGAGCATAGTGGCTGCAGAGGCACCTGGGAAAGACAAGGAACAACAATAGTATTACACACCTTTTGTATTTCATTAGCATTATTTATTGCTATTATTAGAATAATGATAATAGAATAAACAAAACCCACTCTTTAATTCATGGTTTTCTAGTAGTATTACAATTAAGGCCCTGACATACTGAAAGCGTCAGACACTCGCGTCATCAAACATTGTTTACAACGGCTGTAGCCGCCCTGGAAGAGTGGCTGTTCTAAATTCTCTTTTGAGAAACTCAAGTCAGTATTTAAAGGAATAGACAATGGTCTGCACACATCCTAACAGTCCTAATCGATCATAATATGTTTGTCTGTGACACTACAGTAGTCTCGTCTTCCTTAGCATGTATTTAGCTGCTGACTGTAGCACTTTAAACTGAAAAAATGCGAATGAGGAGAAATACTTAGGCTACCCTGTTAAGTTCAGGTAAAAGTTCAAGAGCTCTTTGCAGGTCAGAGTGCAGGTGGAATCGAGAGAGAGATAAAGAGAGAGTGAATGGAAAGACAGAGGTACATAACATACAACAGTTCGAGCGTGTATGTGTGCGTGTGTGCTTGCGTGTCTGTGTTATGGTGCGTCCCTCGTTTCATTCGGTTTGGTGCAGTGCACCTCAAATGATTAATGATTGCAGTGCAGCCAAATACGTGGCCAACTTGTCTTTAATTTAATAGATCTAATAGAAATATTGTGAGTAACTTTATTTTGACCTCTAAAATATGATTTCTCCATTTACTTATCTCCAAAAATAATGCTCTTGGCTATTTTCTGTATACTTTGAAACATTTTGCTGCTTGTACCTGTATGAGTGAGTGACAAATAAACCCTCTTGATATAAAATACATTATTTGAAGAATTATGTACCTAAACCATTAAAGTCGACCATACCAGCCCTGACGACGTCATTTTGTATTTTAAAACAAATTGCCAGAGTTAAATGGATTTGTTTTGGGCGGTACCGAGAACACCGTGTTCAGATCCAGTGATCAGGAATGGCTCACGCGACTTACACGACTCACAAACCCTCTGCCTTAAGCCGCAATACTACCACGGGTTTTCTTAATAACTGGTGGTCAAGAACTGACCCCAGATCCCAGGGTATTAAACTGTAAAACAAATGGAAATGTACTCGCTTATCAGGCGTCATGGGAAGGGAATAGTTCATATAACATCATGGGTGTAAGATAGGGGTGAAGATGTTGATGGTGGTGGTGGTGGTGGTGGTGGGGGGGGGGTACATATCAAAATACAATGAGATCAATACAGCACACTGTATTATCTGTTTTCCTTGTAAAGTACAGTATATACTGGCAGTAAAATGTTTCTTTTGTTGTGGCTGTCAGTAAGTAAATATCTTGTTAAACACCTCAGTAATAATTCAGCGATTATATTTGGATTAGGATTATTGTATTTCTGCGGGTAGATTTAGCTAAATTTGATTCTGTAGCCAGTAAGGAAGTGTCCCTCCTGAGCTACTGTAGAGGTAGGTAATGCATATGAATAAACATCTGTCAAAAGGATAAAAACATAATAAAGCTCAAGAGCATAGCTCCATTGTGGTCCTGTGTGTGCGTGCGTGCGTGTGTGTGTGCGTGTGTGAAGGGGGTAGCAGACAGAATTATTACAGGGAAAATTAAATCAATGCATTCATACAAGTTCTAATTAACCACCCAACAACAAAACAACAACAACAATGTAATGGATAGTGGAACGTGAGCCAAAACCCCGGTGATAGAGACTTACCAATGAATCCAAAGATGTCTCGGATGGTGGGGACAAAGATGACCAACATGTTGTTAAAAGCCAGGATGGCGGCTGCGATGAGCAGGTGGCGAGTCCAGCTGAACTCCCGGCCACTGAACAGTAGTGTGGTGATGGAGGAACGGATCTGTGGTACCACACAAAACAAATGTCAGTAGCTGCCTATACTGTACCTCCATGTAGAGGCCTCATATCAGAAAAAAAGAAAAAAACTAGAGGGTAGCGAAAATGGCTCAAAGCTCAGCTATTTAATAAAGAAATACACAATTTTTGAAAATGTTAGCCTATAATGGCATGCCCAAAATAGGGACGTCAGGTTTAACGTAGCTAATGAATGTATGGTTGCAAGACAAGAATATATCCATATATCCATATCCATCTATAACGTGTGTCACATATAGATCAATGGGCGTGGATTGAGATGCACTCAGCACAGACATGCAAAAAAAAGGAGGGAATAATATGTATAAAAGAACCGATTTTGAGGTTAAATGCTAATGCCAGGGGGGTGTCAGTTACCATCCCCAGGGACACCAAATAGCGCCCCTGCCTTGACTCAGCGGCTCCTACATAAGCATTACTTTTCATAAACATTCCTGCTGCTGTGTAGAGGCTCTGCACAATAATAAAACATAGCAGAGTGGGAATAATCTCCATGGGAAATATGGGCCTGAGTCAAATAGTAGTAAAGTAAATAATAGTCTTGACACCCTGAAGTAGGAATATTGCTGAAACATGAGTGTGTTCACCACATTCCACCTGGGGGCATGTCATTTTAGGCGAAATTTTAAAAACTTTTCCAGGCATTTCAAAAATAGCAGATAATAGAAAGAGTCCTTTACACACCTACTTACAAGAACAGGTGCGTAGGGAACAAAACAATGTACATGAAAGGAGGGAGAAGTCCTGCACACTAGAGAGTCTTCGCTTACAAAGTTGTTTTATTGAACGTTTCAATAAACATTGTTCTTTACTCAATAAAACAACTTTTGTGAAGACAGTGTTATGATGCGTTGTGAGATCAGCTATTTGCGTCTGAACTACTTGCATCTATCTGCGTTTGTTGGGTGGGTTTTGCCACCTAGGACCACACCATAAGTACATGGAAGTTTAGGCAATTCAGAGTAAGGTAAGTGATGAGTCAGTTTAGCAATGTTTTCTGTGATAGCAGTCAGACAACCTGATCCAACTAGAAATGACAACTTGCTACTTTACAACTACTACCACGATGAAACAAACAGTGAGCCAAGATGAGGCTCATGGCTCATAGCTCCAACAGTATCTAGTACAGAGCTATGAGCCATGAGCCACAGCTTGGCTCGCACACTATAAATTACGTTTCAGACCATGAACACAACTAAACCTGGGTGTAACTGCCGGGTGTGATAGCAGTGATACATCATGATGAGGTCATTATTTAATGATGGTTAAGATTTCAATAGATCTGAGGAGTTCAAAAATAATTACTCATCCAATGCTGCCAGACAAGAATCCCATTCAGGAGTATAGAGAAACTACACTGAGTGGCTCAATTCAATTAGTTATTTTTGTTCTCCATTCTTTGTCTCTGAGAGAACCATTATCAACGGCAACAAGCCTCCGCTCAAGGCTAATTCCTACACTTGGTCATAGACTGAACTGTGTCACGTGCTACAAGGGAGAGAGTGACAGACATTCAGAGAAAGAGAGAGACAAGGAAAAAGTGTGTTCGAGAATGACAGATTTACAGAGAGAGAACAGGAGGGACTAGGGAGGGTGTTAAAAGTATGAGGAAGAGAGAGAGAGAGAGAGAGAGAGAGAGAGAGACAGACGGAAAGACAGAAAGAGAAAGTATACACAAGAGTGAGACAGGCAGGCCACCAGCTAAGATGCTAGGTGCTGCTGATCCACAGACACCCTGTGTAAGTCCCACTAGGTGAAAGGTCATGGGTATCAGGTGAAACCGAAGCCCTGCCTGTCCTTCGGGGAACTGCTAGGGAGGCGGGGCTTAAGATCTCCATTCAGAAACGCAAAGGGCGATTAAGTCCCGCGGCGCAACGGAGCCACAGGCTTGCATCAGCCGGCTGTGAGAAAGGGGCGGGGCTTGCCAGTTGCCGGGTGGAGGTGTGTCTTTACCCAAAGCCACTATTATCATTTGCAAGTGACTATTTTCTTCCTCTTTTTGCACGATAACGAGACTCACATCTCAGTGAGCTCAGTCCGCATCTCCATAACAGCAGTGGTGGAAAAAGTACTCAAATTCTTTACTTAAGTAAAAGTATCAATCCTGCAATGTAGAAATACTCTGTTACAAGTAAAAGTCAGGTAAATCATGTACTTGAGCAAAAGTACAAAAGTATTGGCATCAAAATATACTTAAAGTACCAAAAGTCGCATTGGAGCCCAGTGTGCGAGCATTTATAAATTTTTTCTTCTATACACTATTCGTGCTCAGCACCTTCCCAAACTTGGGTTGGGGATGTGCATGTCGGTTCTCTCTTTTCAAAAGTAAAAGTACTCATTATGCAGAAAGTCCAGCACTTGAGTAAATGTACTTAAGTTACTTTACACCACTGCATAACAGACCAGCAAAGAACAGCCGTTATTGCCAGACAGTGGCGACTAGAGGCCTGCCCAAGCTTGTGTCATTTCCAAAAGCCACAGCTGTAAAGTTGGTATTTACTGACACACTACAGAGCTCCTGTGCAGTTGAGAGCGGGAGGGGGGGGGGGGGGACATGCACAGTAGTGGATAAAAGAGAGCCTGCATTAGTTTAGTTTCTCCACATCAAATGTTTTGCACACTGTAAAAGTTCTTGACTGCAAAGGGCTCATTTTCCAGTCAAGAATTTGACTGAAGAACCAGCGAGGGGGTGGGAAAATTTACATCCAGATACCCTGGTACAGTGGGGAAAAAGACAAATCCTGTTAACTGGATTTTCTGCACTGTCAGAATGAACGAGCTGACCTCCTTCAAGATGAACAGGGGTGGGCAGATGAGAGACGTACACTATGATCCATGATGCCAATTCTTTTTTTTTCATTTATAAAATGTCCCCATGACAGGCATTTTCTCATCCAAAAGAGTGACCTTAAATGAAGTAGCAGCATAACAATGCCGGGAAACCCCACAAATTACAAGGTGAAGCAGCAGTACAACCTGGCATACAGTACAAAGCCTTGCCTGCGGTGTGCAAACCAATCTATTCTTTGCCTTCTATGCTGAAGTGTTAGTTGATGATTTTCAACTTCTAAATGAAGGACCCCATAAATTCTACCATCTCCACGCCGGACCCCGAGCCCTTGCAACCGTTGTATAATTAAGTCGACTTGGAAAAGTGCAGTCTGCATGCAACATTTCTCTCCGTAGCTCCAAACTATTCAGCACCCTGCTGCTACTGGGCGCAGAGCCTTTGGAGTATAATGTGCGATATTTACACACTTCTCCCCATGTCTGGTCCTGTCACAGAGCCCACGACCTCTGGCAGATATGTGTAGGTGCACAGGGGGAGATGCATTCTAGATGCCCCATCTGGGTTGAGCCAGTTAGCACGAGGCCTTAAACCGAGAAGTGAGGCGTTGGTTCCCTAAACATATTGCCCAGTGGTTTAGAAACAGACAGATTCACATCTACAATTAAGCGGGTTGCTTCAAATATCTAGAGGATGCGAGCAGTACTCAAACTTCATTCTAGTAGTTTCTTACTGGGTGCACAATGTAGAACATTTCTTTTACAGTCAGGGATTGCCAGCACTCACGGAAATGTCCTTCAGGTATTTTTACCACTGTTATACCAACAGTGAGTGTATAACGCTGATGAAGGCTTTGTGCTGAAATGCCTATGTCGTTCTGTTTGCATCCCGTTCCAATTCACCAAATCTCTTTGTCAAAAATACAAGCTCACAACCCATCGCAACGCATGAGCTTGTAAATCGGCAATTGTTCGCCCCTGAGTAGGGACGCTAGTGTCCACGTCATTAAATAAAAGTACCAGAAGGATTTGCGTGAGTGCTGGCAATTCCTCTGACTACTTCAGTGCTTAACCATGTATCTTCTAGACAACATTGTCCTTGTACATATTCTGACTTCTGTTTCACATTCAAAGGCCTGTAATTACTCAGATGAGCTGAAGTAAAAACAAAAAAGTAAAACCCCACAAAGTCACACCTCTCAACAAAAAAAAGACAAATAAAACAAATATATAGTTTGTGACCAACTGCAAAACCACTGCGCTTAAACTGACCAGACAATAATAAGTTCAGCTTTTTTCCAGCAGCTTATATTTCCCTTCTCAGGATGTGCTCCTCCTCTAATGATGCCTTCTAACAGAGCACAAAATGCGTGAGTGCTGGCAATTCCTCTGACTGCTTCAGTGCTTACCCATGTATCTGGTAGACAACCTTGTCCTTCTGACACTGCACACATTCTGACTTCTGTTTCCCATTCAAAAACCTGTAATTACTCTGATGAGCTGAAGTAAAAACAAAAAAACCCATCAAAATGTCATAAACACTGCACCAGGTCATGCATCAGACTGCCACAAGCACACATGTCCAAGGAGAGTCTCTTCAACATGTGTGTATGTGTGAGCTCTAGTGGCCAAACCAGCACCTACATCAACATCAAAAACCATACTGTGGCTATGGATCCCTCAACTATATAAAACTTCACAAGGTCACACCTCTCTCCAAAAAAAACAACAAGATATATAGTTTGTGATCAACTGCAAAACCACTGCGCTTAAACTGACCAGACAATAATACATTTTTGCCACCAGCTTACTGTATATTTCCCTTTACAGGATGTGCTCCTCCTCTAGTGATGCCTTCTAACAGAGCACAAAACGTGTAGAGAATTTGATTGCTTAGTATGTGCTGCTTTATCAAGGCCTTAGTGTATTGATTGTCAGACATCAATGAAAGTTGTTGTTTTATAAACAAAGTTGAAGTCAAATTAAATGTAAGGCAAGGCTAATGATGCTTTACGGGCCAAGAACATGCTGACTTCCTTTAAGCACAACTTATGCCTCTAAGGGTAAGCATTTTATGTAGGCTAGCAACAAGGTACCTAGATTGAAAGTGAATTTTACAAGGCGAGGGATTAATGACCAAGTCAGCAATCTTACTCAGCCCCATCTGAGCTGGTCTCCTGTGGTTTAAAACCCACCTTTAACTAAGGCATGAGAACTAGGGCAAATCTGAATGTACATGTAAAGCCCTTTCATTATGGGCTAGATCCTGGCAAAGTCCTGCGTGACCTGACCGCCATTATAGACTTTGATTTGGATCCTGCCACTCTCTTCACGTGACTGCACACACACACGCGCACACGCACGCACACACACACACACACACACACACACACACACACACACACACACACACACACACACACACACACACACACACACACACACACACACACACACACACACACACACACACACACACACACACACACACACACACACACACACACATCCATGCCTGCGTAGTGCGTACTGTATACACAGGATCACGTGTGAAGGCATGAAAGCATGGCATGCACACACACACACACACGTGCACACGCACACGAATGCACACGCGCGCACGCACGCACGCACACACGCACATACTGTACGCACGCACGACCTCCCTTCTTTCTGGAGCCAAGGACATTCAGAAACAAGGCTAATGTTAAATCTCTATCTGAAGGTCTCTGGCATTTTGCTGCCAAATGAGCGGCTCAAGGGGAGCTTCTCAAATGTTACGTCTCCATGAATTCACTGTTTAGACACTTGGCAGGGGCCGGGTGTGACCGCCGGGCTCTTTTGATCTGATCTCTTAAATGCGTCCAAATTCCCCCAAGCTTGTGTGAGCCAAGAACACAAAGCCTGTTAGCCCTGTCACCATAGTGCCCTATAACCAGTGGCTCTCAGACGTCTTCATGTCAAGCGCACCCCATCTGATAGGATTTTGTGCCAGGGACTCCAATAAGAGAACATTTGTAATAACGTTTTTTCAAACATTTTCAAGGTTTTAAAAGCATAAAATATGGTAAAAGTGGAACCACCTCAAGGACCCCAGGGGGTCTCCGGACCACACTTTGAGAACCAGTGCCCTATAAAGACCTGTATGTGTGCGGTGTGTGATAGCAAATTCAACAATGCAACAAGAACGAGCAGTGCAGAATGTTCCCTGTTGCCATTTCATGTGGTGCAATAAATGTTATAATACTCTGGTATTCAGAGCAAATACACAATGTCCGGAAACACTCCCTCTCATCGCTGTTTAAAGGACCATTCCGATCGGGCATATTTAGCACTTAAGTTTAGCAGTGAGTGACTACTGTATGACTCAAGGTATAGTAGACATGACTGTCAATCATTTTCCAAAGCATACTGTGCTTTGTTTGGTTTTCAAGAAAGCCATTGTATTCAACTCATTCTATTCCATTCCATTCATCAACTTGCAAAGCCATGAAACTTGTTTGAGTTGTAAATCCAACACAGTAAACTTTATGGCGCCTTTATATTTTGTTAAAAACACGTTATAGTAAGGTACATTATAGTAAAATAATTGTTTTAATTGTGATTCTTATTTATTTATTTAGGTAAGTTCGGAAATAATGATTTTGGAGTAAATGTAAAGACAAAATCTAAAAATAAAATCCTTAATGTGGAAAGGGATGTTTATGTGTGATATTATGGCTGAACTTGTGAATAGAGAGTGACATGTATTGATAACGCTATAGGGTCCTCTAAAGCAATCAAACTCATAGATAGTGGGGGGACAAATGCACTATTTGAAAGACATTCTTGCAGATCTCTAAGCAGGCTGCACCTGCTTTCCAGCCAAAAACAGAGGTTTAACGAGACATGCCATTCTATATGCATCAATGCACACAGACACACATAATGTACAGCACACATGCCTCTATGCAAGTTTTTAATGTTACACGTGCAATTCTGTGTACACTTTTAACCCCGGGCACCTGCTAACGCATATCGTTGCGGTCAGGCAGAAACCTCGGATCTCCATATTTCAACTTTTTACATTTTTTTCCTAAATTAAGGCCCTACTTCATCATGCAAGAGTGTCACACAAAAGTTGTGAGAAAAAAAAAAGTGACACCTTGTGAGCTTGTAGATCGGCTATTTTCACTATTTTAAAATGTTATTAAAACAATAACAACAAAGTAACGGTTTTGGACATACACGGTTTCCACCCGACAGCAACGATATGCATTCACAGTCCCATGAGGGCGTGGGAGCTGTAATGCCTGACTCATACTTGGTTGTGTGCCGTGTTGCACACCAAAAATAGCAGATCTAAAAGCTCACAACGCGATGCATTGTGTGCATGTAGATCTGCTATTTTTGGAGTGCAACTAAGCATACGTAAATCAGGCTTAAAGTAACAACCGTCTTAACCTTACTAGCTGGCAACACAGGAGCGCTCATTATTTCATACTTGGTCGTAATTTAAGGGGATGAACAATGCGCTTCTCTATTCCCGGTCATATTTACTCATCTGGCTCACTTCTCTTTCTAGCCATCTCTCTGTCTCTCCCTGCCCGTCTCTTTCTGTGTCTGTCAACTCCCCCACCACTTCACCACTGCCCATCAGTCACAACCACTCTCTCTCTCTGCAATCCCCCCTCCCCCTCCCTCCCTCTATGCCCCTCCCTACGTTACTCCTGCCCCCCCCCCCCTTTTTCTATGCCTGTCGCTCCACCCCTCTCTCCTCTCCTGCCCGTCTGTGTTAGAACAGGAGGCAGGGGTGAGGGTTTTTCCATTGTCTGGCCCGGGTTTATCTCCTGTAAACTTCCACTGGGTAGTGTGTGTGTGGGATTCACTCCTCGCATTCCTATGAACAAAGCGAGGAGTGTGTGTGTGTGTGTGTGTGTGTGTGTGTGTGTGTGTGTGTGTGTGTGTGTGTGTGTGTGTGTGTGTGTGTGTGTGTGTGTGTGTGTTGTGTGTGTGTGTGTGTGTGTGTGTGTGTGTGTGTGAGAGAGAGAGAGAGAGAGAGTGTGAGAGAGAGAGAGAGAGAGAGAGAATGAGAGAATGAGATAAATAGTCTATGTGTCTGCCTGTTTATTTGTGAGCCATAAAGAAGCATTGTGCAGGGTGGAGAGCGATAAGTCGGGAGAGACACAGACAGAGTGTGATTATGTTTGAGTAGTAGTGCGTGTGTGTGTGTGTGTGTGTGTGTGTGTGTGTGTGTGTGTGTGTGTGTTGTGTGTGTGTGTGTGTGTGTGTGTGTGTGTGTGTGTGTGTGTGTGTGTGTGTGTGTGTGTAATGCATTAGCTATTTTGTACCATTGCCACATCATGCCATACCACCACCTGCATTTGTTCACCACTTCCCCTTTCATGCATATCAACAGAGCTGGTGCCCCCTGGTGGCCCATCATTGCACCTACATGAGCCAAAAAATGGTTCTATTAAATGCTTTGCTGTTTGTGTGTTTTGTGTGTGTTCTGTGTGTGTGTGTGTGTGTGTAGTGTGTGTGTGTGTGTGTGTGTGTGTGTGTGTGTGTGTGTGTGTGTGTGTGTGATTGCGCGCACGTGTGTGCGTGTGTGTCAGCTTAGAGGACATGATATACGTCCTGTGGACAGGAGCCATTTAGACACTTCTGATGTCATTCAAGGGCCAAGCCAAATTTAGCGCATGACCATATAGGGGCTTATGGTCATGAATGAGTGTGTGTGTGTGTGTGTGTGTGACTCAGGCTGGGGGAACTGCTAACTGTATCGGCAGCAGAGATAACCTCTAACATCACTGCTGCAAAAATCACTCAAGAGTCACTTCAAGTCTCAACCTGAAATGTTCTGTGCGTGGGGCGGGCATGCATGTGCATGTGTGTGTAGGCCTGTCACAATTATTAGATAATCGTCTAATCGCAATTATTTTAGATAATCACAATTATTTTTGCATAATCGTCATAATCGTCTCCATGTATTTTTTTTTATACACATTTTCAAATATTAAAAAGAGCAGAAATAGCTGATCTAAAAGCTTACAATGCGTCACGAACATTACTTTTACATACTATTTAACAAAACTATTAAATACGTCAATAATGTATTTGCCATTTCATTTATTTGTCATATCTGCCCTGTGCAATGTTTGATTACGAAGCCTAAAAGGCAAACAGAAATGTTATTTGTATTCATATGTTCTAAAGTTTAATGCCAAACTCAGAATTAAATGGTTAATCGCAATTATTTGAGTGACAATTAAGCGTCAGCTTAAATGTGTAATCGTGACAGCCCTATGTGTGTGTCGCCTTATGCCCGTCGGTACAATTACAAGAGGTGTGACACTTTTACGACCAAGGCCCTGTGTTCATTCTCTGTGTTGGAGATGACGCCACCAGTGTAATGCCAACCGAACAGGGTGTTCTTTACCAGAAGAAAAAAAAATCTGCGTCAATAAAAACACTCTGACACGGCACTAAACACAAAACGGCATCTGTAAGCAGAATGACTTGAGGTGGCAAGTTGTGCTTTTGCAGAAATCAAAGCCCAGAGTGAGAAGTAATTTTATGAGTCAGTCGTTGGCTCTGCAAGGCAGCAGCAGCCAGACATTGCATAAAAGGTGTAAGTGGTATGTGTGTGTGTGTGTGTGAGAGAGAGAGAGAGAGAGAGAGAGAGAGAGAGAGAGAGAGAGAGAGTGCGGGTGGGGGGGATTCAAAGGTGTTTGTGTAGATCGGCCAAAACAAATGCCATGTGCATGGACCTGTGCAGATTCTATTGGTGCTGTATGACGGCCACGAAGTTGAAAAAGCATCAACTGCTCGTTTGGAAATGAAGATCTGCTTCTCATTTTAACCACGTGAACCCTAGTATCCCTATTCTGGGGCGAATATTCAGCAAAAATGAGCAGATCTACAAGCTCACAACGTGTCGCATTGTGATGCGTTATGAGCTTGTAGATGTAGTTGCGGCGAGATATTTAGAGTCGAGGGAGAAAAGTAGAGGGTCTAGTATAGACACCTGGTGGACCCCGGTAGGTTTTAACGAGAGCTACTGTACAGTATCTGCAGTGTGACAACGTGAGTTGTCACATCTGTCAAATCTAACCTCTCCTCTCTAGATAAACCTGTTAAAATGGAAAGAAAACAACACTATGATGTGTATGTATCGTACTGTACATTCAATTGGCGGTCCGTGGCCAAATGCATATTGATCTGGTCCTGGACTTGAAGAAGTTTGAGAACCACTGGTGTACCTCCTACAAATGGCTTCTAAATCAGTAGTTCTCACACAAAAATAGCAGATGTACAAGCTTGCAGCGCGGCACGAAGTGACGCGCTGGGAGCTTGTATATCTGCTGGTTTTGAATAGCCAATGCAAAAATCTAAAATGACACAGATGCTTTGCCGGTTCAAGTAAAGCTCCTCCTGAGTTCACCTACCGAAGTCCAGCTCAGCTCTGTTACAGGACATACGTGGATGAAAAGGGGACAAGGCTTGACACAGCTTGTAAGTGGGTTGTGCAAGAAAAAGGTGTTAACATCAACCAGGAAGTTGTTCAGAGGACACGTCGGTTGTACTTACAGGGAACAGCACGATGGGGACAGTGAGGGTGACAGCCGTCAGCACGGCCAGGCGCACCAGCAGCAGCATGGTGTCGAACTTATACACTTTGCTGAAGGTGTGGAGCAACTCGTCCTCCACGAAATCTGGGGTGAAGAGGAGAGAGAGAGAGAGAGAGCGAGATAGCGAGATAGCGAGATAGCGAGAGAGAGACAGAAATAAATAAATAATAATCTAAAAAGGTTGTAACATGACAGCTTGACATAATCCAATTCAGAGCTCTGGCATAAGGGCTGATAGCTCAATTAGTGTTTTAATTAAAGTCTATAATTTTGAATTCGTATCATCATGGGATTGAGTGTCTAGGTGCCTTTTCTTACCATAGAAGGTGAGGTAGCCAAACAGTGCTGACATCATGTACATGATGAGCATAGCTAAGATGGACAGGTTAGAGACATTCTGCATCTTCCTCCGAGAGCGACTGTGAACACACACACACACACACACACACACACACACACACACACACACACACACACACACACACACACACACACACACACACACACACACACACACACACACTTATGTTATTTGCTATTTCACTAGTACTTTGAAACTGTCTGAATATATTTATTATTGATAAAAAGATGTCTGTATATCTCTGCTAACCCCGCCCCCCTAAAAAAACAGCAACAGACATGTCTCTCAGTTTACAAACACATTTGCACTCAAAGGACCATGATGTAAGTAAGCTCTCGAGCAATTATGTACAAACATGTGGTCGATTGGGCGTGTATATGCATTGAGAGCATGAAACGTTCTGCACTTGCTGATGGTCAACCTCAGCTCCACGCTTCCATTCTCAACCAATCACATTTCACTAATAGAGCGCCCCAATTAAACAGGGATATTTGCATTGCTCATTCGCCTGCTTGCTGCTTTGTCTCATGCTGTTGCTGCCCTTCTACGAAATGCTGCTCACCCTCCACCCCCCAGCTACCACCTGTTGTTTTGAAACTTCTTTTATGTACTATGGCAATGGGGGGATTTGGAAATACCTCTATTTGGTAGGGGAGATGTAGTGTGCTCCCACAGAGTACCTAAAAGCAGATCAATTCATCGCCAAATCAAAATATTTATTTAGTTAATTAATTCATTTTGTATTAATTACAAATATTTTAATTCAGTTCATGAGTTGTCCTGACTGAAATCTAATTCTTTACAGTTTAACCACTTTAAGGTATACTGGACCAGTACAGCTGTAGACAGTATACAGCAGTGTTTCTCAAATGGGGGTACATGTACCCCTAGGGGTACTCGGAGGTACTATAGGGGGTACGTGAAAGAAAGTGGAAAATGAAAGAAAGAAAAAAAGATTATGTTTAACCATGAAACATGAAGAAACTTTGTGTGAACCTAATGATCTGTAAAGTTTTAAACCAAACAAAATCAAAAACTTTATTGCACAACTGTTACTGAGTAGAAAGTAATACTTATTTGCACCACATATTGACATCAAAATTTGATTTTTGAGGTCAATATTTTCTATGTATGCAGTAGTCTTATAAATGGGGTACTTGGATTCAGAAAGCAGGGAAAGGGGGTACAGAAGTCAAAAAAGTTTGAGAAACAGTGGTATACAGTATATGATGCTGTTTTAATTGCAGTTACATAACGTGTGTGGGTGTTGTTTTCAACTTTTCAGCTGAAAATGCAGTATTTCTCTAACGGCGCTGTAGTGTGATGACGTATACTGCTATGCTACTGCAACGCTACACCTACTGATCCATCTGTTAACATTTAGTCAATATTCGTTTCATATTTTATTCCTCAATAATTTAAAGCACCCCGAGCTACGTACGTTCGATACAATATGAATGAGCCCACTCACTCTTTCAGCTCGCTGTAGATGGGAAGGACCTCAGGGTGACAGACAAAGGCAAAGGCAAGGATGGGAACAGTATAGGCCGTCTGAAACAAAAACACACATAGAGGACAGACACCATAAGGCACTCGGTAAGCATCGGTAGATTGTTCTCAACATGGGGTCCGGGGACCAGCAGGGGCTGGTTCCAGGGGGTCCCCAGCTAAATGATTGATAGACCCTTACGGTTCTGTAACTATGAGAGTTAAATAGGCACTGAGGATTTTACAGTGTAGATTGGGGTCTCAGAGATATACACTATATATGTTTTGTTTTTTTTTCACCAAATGGGGGTCCGTTGCCTAATGCATATCAAACTTGCGGTCTTTGTCATAAATCACTGACGTACACAGACTTTAATTCATCAGTCAGGTCAGGGATGTAATGGTTAACAGAGTGGCCGAAGAACTACAGGAAAATTAAAAGGATTTCAGTAACCACTCCCACTGAAATAGAAAAGAACAAAATGTATGGTGCCGAGACAGGTTTATACTATTAACAGTATCATTCATCTGTCCTAATCCAAACATGCACATACATGCATGCAGAGATGCACAGACACAGCACAAATCCAACTACCACACCTTGCGTTTTACATATTGATTTCACTGGTATATGGACTGCTGGCCTCTCTCTGTATTCTCACTTATATTAGTTTACGCAACAGTAAAAAACTGTGGTGGAAGAAGCACTCAGACTTACTTTTTACTTAACCACATGCAACCTAGCGTCCTTATTCATAAGAAAAGAGTCACCAAGTCGCAACGCAACGAGTTGTGAGCTTGTAGATCGGCTATTTTTGGTGAATATATTTGGTGTAGAGGGAAAAAAGGAGGGGTTTAAGTGTTTAAATAATAAAAGTAACAATACCACAATGTACAAGTAAAAGTCCTGCATTCACAATTTTACTTGAGTAAAATATATTATTGACATCAAAATATATTTACAGTACCAAAGTTACATTTACAGAAAGTACTCATGAAATCATAGTATTGCATTGTAATTAGTAATGCATTTTACAAATAAAATAAATAAAACAATTATATTGTCTGCGTTCCAAGTCACTATGTGGGTTAGAGTCCCATTTGGTGTACAACCAATTTCATGGGGTTCAAGTCCCCCTGGTGGTGGTGTGTCCCATATGTTTAGGCATTTGCCTAGATGCCTTGGTTCGACACTTTTATGTGTTTTTAAACTTCTAAATGGTTTTATTATCTATGTAAAGTTGAGCTATGTATAGTCTTATGTCATTGTTTACAATTATTTCGTCTTTTTCCTTTTTATGCCAATGTAGCACTTTGAGATTTGTTTTAAATGTAGTAAGTGCAAATAAAATGTATTGTTATTATTATCATCAATGATGGTAATACCGCTAATAATAAAAAACGATGACAACAATAAAAGTATCTACAGAGATGACAAAATAAGAATAAACATACATGACAGTAGAAAGGTAGGGGAGATTGACCATATATTGTGAATATTCACATATTCATCTTTTGTTCTTACATCATACATTGGGTGACATAAGAACAAAATGGCCACAAAACGCTCTTCCACCTGCAGAAGAGGCACGAGGAGATGGGTCCGCCCCAAACCTGTCAACTTACCTGTGAGTTGAAGATAAAAGATCTGGGCGTGCACATCTCTTCATCAGATGGGCGAGGCTCCACGTGGACACCTGCGGCATGCTGAGAATCATGGCTTCCTGTGACTGCAGGAGACATGTCCGCTCGGGAGAAGTCCATGTTCGTTGTCGTGGCGTTGTGCAGTGCGTAGGGCGCCGAGGCGTTGATGCTGAGGTTGGCCGAGTGGTGGTGGAAGAAGGGAAGAGGACAAGGCAGCTGAGTCTTCTTGTAGATCAGCTGGAAAGAAAAGGACAATTCGTTTACATTTGGAGATGATGCACAGAAACTCATACTGAATTGCTTTCTTTGACATTGCTGTACACACCATAGCGCTACAGTATGGACTGAATTGTGAGATTAGTGTTGCAACCTTGATTTTACAGCATTTTATAGGAAACATGAGTTTGGACTATTCAGTTTTGCCTTTCATTCAGACAATACAATCACGAAATTACAAAATAAACATGAAACACTATATGTATATGAGTGTTATTGTCTCCGCCAGAGGTGGAGAGTATGTTTTCGTTCTTGTCCTTCCGTGTGTCCCCCCGTCTCAGCCAAGCTAACATTGGTCAAGCTTCGCGTGACACTTGACAATATGTTGTCACCAATGCTTTTGATTGGCTAGCGAGACGCATGACGAAATAAAAACCTATAAATAGGTGTGTCACTTCAAAAAAATCATTTATATTTTTTGAAGTGAGCTTCCATCAGCCAAGCTAACATTGGTCAAGTGACACGTGACAATATGTAATATAAATAGGTAAGACAGGATTAATCAGGTACAGTACTGGCGGAGACCTGTGCTCCGAGGAGCACATTTTCTAGTGAAATATGATGTTGTATGACATTGAGGTAGTTCAAGTACGGGGCATACACTGTATGCTCCCTTTAAAATGTGCCCAGACTCGCTTTAAGGCGGGAATGTTGGTTAATGTGGCAGATATTAGGTGTTGCACACGTGGTGACAGACTGACAGTCTGATCGAATGCAACATTTGAATACAGGATACAGGAATACAGGACAAAATGCCCTCCGAAAAGAGATGTCATTTCAGAAAGAAATCGAGGGTGGCAAAAAAAGTGAGTCAGTATCGAAAACAGCAGATCTACAAGCTCATATCGCGTTGCATTGCTATGTTCACCTATTATGACATGCCCAAGATAGGGATAATCAATAATTAATAATTAATATAATTAATCTGTAAACAAACGTTCAGAGTTGGAGAAAATGTCCAGTCAGAAGTCAGACTTACCACACCGAGGAAGAACACCATGCAGGACAGAGAAAAACCACTAGTATAGCCCAGGTAACCTAGAGATAAGAGAAGACACAGTCAGACGGTCAGTGGACAGTCAGTCCACCTCAGCCCGTAGTACTTGCCGTAGCCTTGATGACCTTGCAGGCTTATGCAAAGGCTAAAATGTCATTTAGATAGCATGTTATGTAGACAGATGCCAGGTCATTGTAGACCTGGCATCCTATAGTGTGTATAGTTTCAATGTACAGATTATTATCTTTTGTTTTGCTGATATCACACTGTTTAGACTGATGATACTGTAAGTTCTTGGTTTAGCTATGATTCTAGATGACTCTTTCTATGCATTTGATGTATTAAGTTGCGTTTTCCTTGCTTACTGTAAATCACTCTGGATTAAGAGCGTCTGCTAAATGCCTAAATTGTAAATTGAGAGAAAACAGACACTCATGAACACAAAAACGTGCACACACATGCATCCATCCCTTACCTAGATTTTTCAGGAGGGACAGCGGGAGAATGACTCCAACGGACACGAACACTACCAGGTAGTTACCGTTCAAGTACCATTCACTGCAATCAAAGCAGAGAAGAACAGTGAGAAACGGAATACGTACAGGAATACATTACAGTATACTATGACACACCACTGTACAAGAAGACACACATCACAGAGGTGCACACACACACACACACACGCACGCACACGCACACGCACACACACACACACACACACACACACACACACACACACACACACACACACACACACACACACACACACACTCACCCAGTTGCCTCCTCTAAGCCCAGGAAGGCGCGGATCACTTCAGGTAGCTCATACTTCACAATAAAGAGGTAGCTGGACATGGCTTTATGGAGGCACACACAACACAACAGGATAGAATAACCATCAGATGTCAGGTCTGCTGTTCAATTCAATTTAGACATGAAGACAAAGATGAGCTCATTTGCTGTTTACCTCCAATATTTTGCATGATTATAGCTACGAATGCAGCTATTTTCCCTGGCCAACCGAAAGCCCTCTCTCCCAGCTTTTCATATATGAGGGAGCCTGCCAGACAACAAAACAGAGAGCACATTAGTGATGCTAAATCATCTAAGCTTGATAAATAAATACAAATTCATTCGAGTTGATTGCAGCAATGAAAACAGACAGGTGGCTGAATGGGGTGCAGGTATGAGCGCAATTGTTTAACACTGGGGCTCTGGTTGTGTAGAGACTAGAGCACACTCCACTAACTCACAAATTCCATTTCACGTACTGTACTCTGCACAAACAACTTTCTGTGGTGGCAGACATTAAAACGGTAAGTTTGATGTATACCAGTGCATGAGTAGAAGCAGCCTAAATAAATAACGCAGAATATTTACTTTAGGCTAGATCGTACATGTCTTGGGGCTTGTTGGACTTGTTGAACTGGAGATTATGATCGGTACGTACCTCCTTCTTTTGCCGTCATCAGCAGCAAATGCACCGAATACAAAGACAAGATGGCCACGCCCACGAGTAGGATGCTGTGCAGAGAGAACACACAATAGGGTATCCACGTCAGTTCTCACATGCGTATGTATGTACAGTATGTACTGTATATAACTCAGCAATCATCTGAGTGGAAAAATACTGGACATACAACATACTGGACCTACTACTATATAACAATTGGACCTGCAAACAGGCCAAAAATGCGAATGATTGTGTGATGACAGCTGCTTCCTGAAGTTTTACCACACCACTGTTCTTTGGGGGAGTTTTTTTTCTGATAGATAATGTATGATTGAAGCATCATAAGGGACACTGAAGGGGGGTGCCAATAGATAACCGGATAGTCCCCAGTTTGACTGACGATACGACGCGTTGTGTGAGCTTGTATATCAACTATCTTTAGCGCAGGACACCGCCGTATGACCAAGTATAAATCAGTTTTAATGTGCACAGAGGTTCAGCTGTCTCTCCCAGACCCCCCCCTCCTAAACAGGCGTGCCGGCCAACCAGTAGCAGTGCGGGCTAGTGCAGCGACAACGACTCAGTCACCTGTCATCTTCCCACCCACAAACTCGGCCAATTATGTTCGTTGGAGTGCCCGGGAATTGAACCCACGGAGGCAAGACTTCTAGCCTACACGTTACTACATTTTACAAAGCATCTAGCAACGTGATCCCACAGCAACGGACATGCTGGCTGACATGTGTTTATTCATTGTTTATATACCCCTCAGAGATAATTATACAACAGCACCTCTGTCTCCTTCCCATCTTTAGACACCTGGCACCTGTAGTGTCCAGCACTCACACGTGTTCAGTAGCAGGTCAGTCAGACCTGCTACCTTTCAGGCTACCAGGTCATCTTGGCTTATGGAGATTTTTTTTATATAGCATTTCATACCAGTCTAAGTGAGAGGTCAGCTGCTTGTCAGTAGTCTGTTTAAAGTGTATGATTCACTGCATGGTACAGTTTTAACAACATTGTCTCAAAGAAGACCATGAGAACACTGAGTTCTTTACACTGAACTTATGTCATGTACAGTTCTCTACAGTAAGAGATGATATAGATGGATCTAAATGTACAGACAAGCTGCTTTCGACATGCCTAAAACATGCTTGAACAGTACATCAACGTATCCAAACACTGCACGCTTTAAATAACAAGTCTGACAACTCCCTAGTTACTGTAAAGCGTGATACAGGACATTATTTTGACCAAAGTACACTCTGAGCGGTTTATAATTGTGTTCATGTACAGTTATATGTTAGTACAGTAGGTTTGCTGGGGTTATATGAGGTCAGGATATATGAATTGCTACTGGATGAAGCTGTACTTCTGCTGTCTCAAAGACCTGCAGAAGCAAAACGGCATGCTAGGGCGGTACTAACGTTAAAAATGTCAGGGGGGGGTAGGGTTGACGGTCAAGTTACCTTTGGGGATCAATTATCTCCCCATTTGCAACTCTACTTAAGTGCATGATATAGTACTTTGTTGAGCGTGGTGATGTCGTGCAAAGAAAATAGCTGATGTGCAAGCTCACAACACAGAGTTATGAGCCTGCATTTAAGTATAAATCCGGCTGTGTAGACTGTCTGTCTTCCATTACAGTGACAACAGTGCTTGACTTTGACTTTGACTTTGACTATGACTGTGATGAAACGTGCAAATAAGTACTAACAGCAGCCCTTATCAAGAAAAGGCTTGGGTAATTTAATTGAACAAAAATGCAGTTGTGTTCTTTTCAGTTGCCTCATTTGCGTTCTTCTGTTTACTGACCGCTGTTAATCTAATAATAATAACTATTCTGATAATGAGACAACCTCCGGTATATGGCCAGAGACACAAAGAGCATGAAACAAATTCAAGAAATGTCATTTCCCAGTGGATATTAATGGATCTTGTGTACCCCCTAGCACCCCCTACCACCACCACCCCCACCTCATCCTTTCTGTGAGCCAAAGTTGGCCCTCTATATCAGTGGTTCTCAAACATTTTCATGTCAAGGACCCCAACATGTATTTGGCCACGGATCCCCACCTGAAAATAAATTGTGCCAGGTACCCCCAAAAACAAAAACATTTGTGTTTTTCTGGAGTTTTCAAAAGATTTCGAAAATATATTTAATGTATAAAATAGGGTTAAACTGATTGTGATGCTATGTTAAATAATTTTACTGGGGGCGCCTGGATCCCTGGAATCAGTGTTCTACGTATATAACCAGGTAACACGATAGCAAGAAGAAATCCAATATGTAGCCTACCACTGCACGTAAGGGTCAAATGATAGCTAGAGGCAGGGAAAGACGGACCACAGTGACACGAAGAGGAAGTGTGATGTCACAACACTCGGAAGGGAGATAAAAGAAAAGAAAAGAAAAGAAAAGAATGTACAAATGTACAGTGTGTGTGTGTGTGTGTGTGTGTGTGTGTGTGTGTGTGTGTGTGTGTGTGTGTGTGTGTGTGTGTGTGTGTGTGTGTGCACGCACGCACGAGGGCAACACCACTTGAACCCCACAGAGGAGGGCTTGTGTTTTTCCATGTCTAGTTTACTGTGGGGCGGTTGACAAGATGGAACTGGAGATTAGGTTTGGTACGTAAGGAGGAAATAATAAAACAGCCTATGTGAGGATGTGTACACAAGTAAGACGCGCGAACGCGGTAAGCGAACGCCAAAAAATTAAAAAAAATAATGAAAAAAAATATTTTAAAAAAAAGTAACCAATAAAAAAAAAAAATAATAACATGGAGGAGAACATGTCAAACTGAGGTTGCGCAATGGGTGTGATTGTTATCCAGCTGTGAATGACCGTGTTGACAGATAAAAGCCTGACTTTATACTTTAAATGGCGTGCTACGTTCAAGAGTGTTCAAACGTTCAGCCTGGGCTGGGAGTTCCTTGTGGGTAAGTAATAGTTCTTATTAATGGCTCTTAACTATGAAACCTCAACAAACAATTTAAAAAGTAATCAAAAGTGTGAGTGTGTGTGTGTGTGTGTGTGTGTGTGTGTGTGTGTGTGTGTGTGTGTGTGTGTGTGTGTGTGTGTGTGTGTGTGTGTGATATTACGTGTAATACTCTGGAGTTGGAGTCTCTCTTTTGCGAGCAACCTCACTGAGGAACCCAATATGGGGTGAGTCACTGAGGTGGGTATTACATGTTTGAGGGGGTGTTTGTGGGGATGGGGTGAGGAAAGACGTAGGAAAGACGTAGGAAAGACGTAGGTGACAGATCTAAGAAGGTCACAACACATCGAGCTTGTAGATTGGCAATTTTTGCACTTACGTAAATAGAACAATTCCAGTGTTGGCCATAGCGTACGATAAGCCCAGGATGCCACTGCCCATGATGGCGTTACTCAGGTTGAAGACCGACATCCCAAAGGAGGTGTGGCCTGGGTGCTGTTCAGGTGGTGATGGGGTGGAAGAGGAAATATACAGTATACATTATACATTATACACAGCATATAAGGGAAATCTTGTTGTACATTGCTATGAGACACTCAGTTATATATGATGTTTTCTTACATATTCTTCGTGGTATTCTTCATATTTCTTCTTCTTCATCATTCCATTGGTGAGGAACTTCTGACTTTCCCCGTCTTCATTATCGTCCAGAAACTGACTGCAAAGAGACCAAGCCAACCATGCTGTCAGTAAAACTTAACCCATTAAGACCTGAGGCCCATTCTACAAATGTCTTCGTAAGTCAATCCGAAGACAGTTTTCTGAAACACTTATGTTGCTATAATATCAGTGGTTCTCAAGACCCCCAAAATCATTATGTATTTGGCCGAGGACACCCATCATCAAAGTATTTCGTTTCAGGGACCCCCAGAAGCAAAGATTTGAGTTACAAATGTTCGCTTTAAACATATTCAAAGATTTGCAAAAATGTTCATGATTTTTTAATAGCCAAAGTATAAAATAATGGTTAAAGTGGCAAAAATCTAAAATGACAGATGCTTTTCCCGGTCTTAATGGGTTAATAAGCACGGACACATTCTGAGGCAACATGTCATAACAGTTGTTCTTTTTGGTTCCTTTAACACAGTGGTTTTCAACCATCTGTGGATCAGGGCCCACTTGAAAATCTAGAAAGCGTTCACGGCCCACCCATATGACCACTTACACCCTGGTAAGTGGTCATATGGGTGAGCCGCGTGCACTTTATTTTAATGCTCATTTAATCATTCAATGATGTTCTGGCTTGGATCAGTGGAACTAACACAGTATTCCTATTGATCGGTTTGCAAGGTTTAAAACAAAAAATACCATGTCATTTTTGTTATATAATCATTAAAACAGATTCTTTTTAACATTTTTATCTCTGGGACCCTAATCTACACGGTGTTAAGTTAAATTACAGACTTGTAGGGATCCATTTGGTTCCTAACTATCAATAATTTAGCTGGACCCCTCAAGGACACCTGGGGCTCCCCGGACCCCACACTGAGAACATATGTTCTTTTGAGCAATTGCAGGGCATAAAGTATATTTCATGTTGAACTGTACCTTCCTAAGTGTAGCACTTCTATTTATTTATACATCAATATACATATGTATGCCCTTTCATTGTCTCTGTAAAGCTGCTATAGGTTTTTAATAACAATAAACTTTAACTATGTTTTTTTGATGACTCAGTGTGTGAACGTTTTCAATATTTGTTGCGGTTCATTACAAGGCACTTCATCACCAAGTAAAAATTCCTTGTATGTGCAAATAGGCAAAAATGAAGAATTCTACAAGGTGTGGCATTACGCTCTATACTGTACCTCTCATGACATTACAAAGGACACACCAAACCAAACATCTCCTTACAAAATGCAATTACACTGTCATTACAACTACGTCTGTCGGTCAGTGTAAACAGGTATCCGTTCTCAACTGACCGGCGTCGTTGAAAACAGGTTTAAATAAATAAAATGTCAATAAAGCCATCGGGCCTTTCCGGGCTGCAGAACCTCTCTGACCTGTTGATGGTAGCCTTCTCAGAGTCAATGGGCTCAGTGTAGCGATCGTCCAAGCTGTCTGTGCTGTCGTCATCACCGTCCTCCGTGGAGACCTTCTTAAGCTCCATGCGGTCCATGGCTCCCGGCATTATGGCGGTGGTGTGCAGCAGTAAGGGCTCGTTAGGGTTCAAGGTTTACAAGGCAAGTAGCACACTTCTTCTCGGGCAAGCCTTGACTACCTGAAAGCAAGGACAGAAAAGATGGTAAATATCACTTTACTGTCTGATTTTTCAACATGGTAATGTGTACCATGTTGCATATTCAACACATTCTCCTTGGGATTTCTGTCCACATTTCAAGGTCAAAGATGTGTAACTGGCATTGTATTACATTTTTTTATGATTTGAGGAAAAATTACAGAATAAACAAAACAAAATCAAAAACATTTTATCACACTAACTATTCCCTCAGTCAGCTCAACTCACCACTTTTGGGTTACAAAGCAAGCAGCTCAAATCCAAAATGTCATGGCCATGATGAGTCTATACAAAATAACACTTTGTAATAAGTTCAGTCTAGGGCATTTTCAAGGGCATACAGGTGCATCCAATAGAATGTCTTATCAGACTCACCAGAACACCATAGCCTTGACAAAGACCTGTTCTGAGTAAGAGAGGGCATTCAACCCAGCCAGACAAGCCAAAAAGGGAAGCCATCATGTGTTTCAACACAGTAGGCAACGAGTCACATGAACCAGCGTGTTTCTTAAACATTTTCATGTCAAAGAACACCAAATTGATATGTATTTGGCTGCAGACCCCCATTTGTGCAATATTTTGTTCCTCCACTGTCTATACTGTAGGTGGAGATACAGATAAAGATACAGTAACAGTGTCTAAAGTGGTTAACAGAGTTAACCACCTAACAGAGTTAACCACTTTCAGCCTGGCCTCCCTATTTTGGGCATGTTATTGTAGGCAGAAATGTTCTAAAAATTTTCGGAAACTACTGATCTACAACAGCACAGTGAGCTTTTCCTGGGGATCCCCCAGAACCCCCTCAAGTGCCCCTGGGGGTCCCCGGACCCACTGACACAAACCATCACACAGAACTTAAGAGGGCAGGACAGTCTCATGTTTCTCACGTCAAACCACACGTTTACGGGGTTCAGCAATCAGTTATGTCCATTACGTAAGGAGAGGCTCAGAGGCCATGAGCAGAGCACGTACAGCTCTGCCGAAAAATGATTTTAACAGCCAATTACCCACAGTCCAATTTGTCATCGCACAAAGAGCTCTTTGACTGGATTGGATGAAAACAGGAGGAGCGGCCAGCCGGGGCAAAGCTCCAGGAAGGTTCTAAACTAGGTACTCACTCCTCTGTTCCCCCGCGGGGACGCCCCAGCACCAAAAATAAACACAAACCATGGAAAATGGGTATAGAAACATGACCACTTAATCATAAAACGCAACTACAGAGAAACGACGACTACACCTACACAACTACACACCCTAGTGTATATACACTGATAGAATTATACAGTCAATGATTTCATTGCTCAGAATTGTGTGCCATGGCAAGCTTAATTTTATGCACAATTGATGAACAAATGACGTGGATTCCTGATTAAAAGTGTTCAAAGGTACAAATAGGGCTTCTGCCTCGTCATGTGAAGCACATGTTGACAGTCAACATCCCACTTCGTAATCGACAGTACAGTATGTGTGTGCTTAATTTTGAAACCCTGGTGTGTGGACATAGGAAACTCGCAGCCTTGAGGACTGTCACAAACAACGGTATCAAAAGCTTCTCAGAAACTCTGTGTCTGATCTTAATTTTAGACACAATGGTGCGGGTTTACAGCACAAACAGCCCCCATGAAGATACTGGGTGAATGTTGTTGTTGCTTAACCCTTTAAGACCTGAGGTCGATTCTACAAATGTCTTCTAAATCAGTAGTTCTCACACTTTCAAGATTTAAAAAAAATATTCAAAAATAGCAGATGTACGGCTCGCAGCGTGGCACGAAGTGACCCTGTGAGCTTGTATATCTGCTATTTTTGAATAGCCAACGCATAAATATAAAATGTCAGAGTACATTACCATTGCCTGAATCTTTCAAAGATCACCCACACCATTCAAAATGTAATAAAAACAAAACATTTAGAAGGAAAAATATTCACAGAAGGCATAACGGCACGTGTATGCTATGTATTGCAAAGAGGATGAACCAGTCTGACGAGGATACGTTTGTACTGTACTGCTTCAGTACCATTAACTCAAAGCACACAGTTGGCAAGGTGTAACGCATGAGAGCAGATTTGGGCATAATTATGTTGAGCAAATCAATTTAATCTTAATTAATCTTCTTTGGTGTCTGACAAGGAAACTTGTAGAGTTGATTGGATCCTTGCTTTAAACCTGGAGTTCCTTATAGATGGAAATTGTCAAACATTTTCAAAAAAATAGCAGAGATTGCAGATTAGATATTTTCACTTGGTTCGTTTGTTTTTTAATCTGATATCACTCCCTCGACTAAATTAAATTTAAATATTAGAAGGAAGCATGCTAGTATATACAAAGTGCAGCAGTTTGACCGAGCAAACAGAAAAGTACAACCAAGTCAAAGTTCAAGTCAAAACATAAACAAAACAAAACAAACACTATTTTGAAAATACTAACCATTTCTAACTTTGGAATAGCTAACAAGTTAATGGACAAAAAGACAGGTCAGACAAAACCAATTTATGAAAAAAGAGCCCTTCAGGACCAACGTCAGCTTAATTACATTTTCTTGGTTGAGTGGTTTAATATTCTATAAAGTCTGTACTGTAACCTCAAAAGGCTCAATACAAAATGAAATTGTCTGCACAAAAAATGCACTCTTCTTTACAACGTTTAAATAGGAGGAAATGCATTGATTACTAAAATAATTTAAAATGTTTATGAATGCAAAAAACTTTCATTACATAAACTACAGGCTATGTCCAGAGATATATCAATTTACCAGTAGCTCACACCCTTATCTTGCATGTTAAGTCAAGTCAGAAAAAAGCAACATTCCAAAATAATCAGACAACCCAAAACATCATCCTCCCAAAGACAAACTCTTGCATCAGCCAAGCACCTGAGAGTGAAATTCCTTGAACATGAGGAGCACACCCACTTTGGATCTCCTTGAGCAGTAACTCTGGCACCCAGTTCCTACACACCCAGGTGCAGAGTTATGGGTATTGAACAAGAAACGTACACAACGAAAACCCAAGAAAACATCAATCACAATGCAGGCATACTCACTCACAACTAGCTCCTATAAGAAGGGTCCACAGCTGTGCTTTAAAAAGGTATTTTCTTTTTTGCCTTTTCCTTTTGCAAGGATAAGGACAGAGAGAACAGACACCTGAAGCAGAGAAGAGCTGCGGTGTTATCTAACTACTCAGGTGAGAAAAGGGAGGCTTTTAAAGCAAAGGGGGAGGGAGGGCTCGCCTCGGCCAATAAGGGGAGATACACAAGACAGTAAGGCCCTTCCCCCTTTGCACATGCTCCTACCCCCCCCCCACCTCCTCCACATACACATGCACACACGCACCACAGACAGGCACACACTGTCTACCACAGCCAATAGAGGAGGAGAGAGAGACAGCGAAAGGTGATGAGTGAACGAAAACATTAAAGGGGTGACGAAGGCCCACATGACAAACACAAAATATATACAGCCAATGACTCAGGATCCTTATGAAGAGAGAAAGAGAGTGACTTTTACAAAGAAAAATAAAAGTTTCCAGTGTTCCATGAAGACAAAAGACAAAATCATGTGACATGCGACATGTGTCCCCGTGGCTGCTCACAAGCGTCTGCCGAAATGGCGCTACAAAGCTGTATGGAGCAATTTCAGAAAGCACATCAAAGGCTGTGACAACTTAGCAAGTTAACTTAGCAAGTTGAATTCATAAGTGCCTGGTGGCCTCCTGTGTTACTGAGCATGCCATGCACAGTCCTAGAACAGGATGCTCATCCACCCTTCTATGCCCCCTCACACTGATGCCAGGACAAACTCCTACCACCCTCACACACGCTCACGTTGAGAGACAGTACAAAGGACTCTGTTTGTAGTGAAGGGAGGCTGTGCCACTGTCTGACCAATCAATGGCAAGCTGTTGGGATGTCGTTGTGTCCAAGGTCACATTTGCCTCGAGGATGTGGTTTTATCTGCGTCCCTTGCTAACCACTTGAACCCTAGCGTCCCTATTCTAGACATGTCATAATAGGCTAACATTCCGCCAATAGCAACCTCGCAATGCGTTGCAAGCTACACTCTATTTGGTGTAGAGGGAAAAAAAGTAGATAGGGTGTAAGTGGCTAATTTAATAAGAAAAGCTAGAAACACATGCCAACATATATGCACAGGGAGATGCACATAAACTGACAAATATTATTTTCTCTAAAGATTGATCATCAATTCATAGTTTCATTCAGTGAGTTAACAAAAATAGCCTGAGCCATGATGATATATATATAGAACAACACATCACTGATGTTTCCAGGGCATTGTCCCAGAACAAAAGTTATTGCAGGACATCATGCCATAGAAACCAAACCTAAAATGATTTCATAGCCAGGCCAATAGAAAATTATTCAAATATTAACCTGCTCTTCTGAAATGAAGCATCCCATGCAATAATAGTTTGACACACTATTCACCAGTTTAACCCTGAAAAGGTTAAATCTGCATTCTGAAACTCCCTAAACGTGATTATTCATAAAACCATGTGTTCAAGTTATTAGTGGTGTTAATGTTCTGCACTTAAGCAGCAATAGATTTTGATTACATTTGACAGATTTACTACAGGTCTTTAGCCATGAATATCACACAAACAAAAGGTTTCTGTTGCCATCTGGTTATTAGGTTCTTTCAGTAGAAGATACGTAATGAGACAGAGACCATGAATCCTGGATATGAAACATCACTGTAGAAATGTCCCGGTCAAGACAACAGAATCACAACCAAGCAAAAGGCAATAAAACTTCAACAGACCGTGACTGGTATCCAAATCTTCACAATGGAAAACTCAACATGTTCCAATGGCCACGGGGGCATTCCTTAAATGGCATCACAAAGCTGAAAGTGCAAGGGTGTTCACGTTCACACCATGTGAGAGTCGGGTGTCTTTCAACCAATCACCCGTGCTGTGACTAGACAGGCCTCCCCTGGGCCAATCCCATGACATTCCAAACTGGGACAGAATAGGTACGGGTAGGAGGCTGGGGGTTGGTCTAGGCAGGGGTAAGGTCACTAACCTTTTGGGCGTGTGTGTGTGTGTGTGTGTGTGTGTGTGTGTGTGTGTGTGTGTGTGTGTGTGTGTGTGTGTGTGTGTGTGTGTGTGTGTGTGTGTGTGTGTGTGTGTGTGTGTGTGTGTGTGTGTGTGCGCGTGTGTGTGTGTCTGTGTGTGTGTCACATAGCCAGTGTAACCAGCATGGCCATGGACCCAAACACACTGACCAAAACAACACTAACCAAAGACGCACTGTGACCCTGGGGCTCAAGAGTCAAGGCAAGAATCAGAATCACATCAACAAACACACGATGCCATAACATGCTGCCCGATTTATGTCAATAATGTAGGTGTAGACAGACAGTGTATCACTTCAGGGAAACACAGACTTACAGTAACACAAAAAAGGTACATATTCTGTACCGGAAAATGTTGCAGTTTAAAACTGATTTTGGAGATCGATCCATTTGTTTTTGTATTTAAAAATACTTGTGTGAATTAGCACCTCACCCTGGACTATTTGTGAGACATTCTTCAAGCATCCCTCCACTGCATTCCTCCTGTATCTACAAACTCTCTGTGATGTATGAATACATGTCTTCCTGTAATTAAGACTTACAGTAAACACCATGCCCTTACTGACATCAATTGTCCATTTAGTACTGAACTTGACAAACCAGTTTCTGGCAGGCAAACAAAAAACGTGACCTATGTTTACATACTGTACAGTACTGGTCATCTCCAGACTCTTATTTTAACATTACAATCCAATTTGTATTCAGCATTATACACATAGGGGTGACACTGTCCAATTATGTTACGTCACTGCCTGGACCTCAAAGTGGGATCAGGCCGGGAACCCCTCAACATGGGGTCCGGGGAACCCCAGGGGTCCTTTAAAAGATTGATAGTGAAAATGTACCGTTATGAGTCTGTAACGCAGAGAATGTACAAGTAACCATTTGGTTCCATTTATACAAACTCAGAGTTAAATTAACAATGAGAAATAAAAATCATATCAAATGGGTGTCTGTGCAAATCAAACTGGGGCTCCTCGAAATTAAGAGGGGCTAACATAATTACCCAGACTCAGATGGGTGAATGCTTTACTCAGTTTAACAATGAAGATCAGTAAAGCACCTGGGCAGCTGCCAAGTGTAACCCCTGTGCGTCCGTTTCCATAACACATTATAAACATCCTGCCTTTGACAACTTTCCGGATAATGGTGCAAAAGTGGTTACTGTGGCCAATAGGCCCCCACTTCAGTTCATTGCAATTTAACTAGGTGCTCTGATGTACACAGAGGTGCCCAGATCGTTAGGAGGCCAAACCGAGATCACTTTCTTTCTGGATAAACACAAGGAGGACACAGGAGAAAGTTGACATCAGCTGGTAAAGAAGGGGGATTACTTCCCCCAAGATGTGTCTTTTCCATGGATCAAACAGTTACTTAGCCTTACTTTGGGCCAATTGTCAACAATAACCGTATTTGATCATTTGAAATGAGAGAGATAACCCTACTGGGCAGTAACCCCCCCCCCCCCGCATAACCTTGGAACTTGGCCCGAACCATTTTGTCAAGCCAACAGTCCTAACAAACCTCTGACCAATCATAATTGGTGGAATCTGAAGGTAACTAAAATAAGACTGTACCTCAGCAACTCATGTGACACGCTGAAAATAACACTGACCGGCAGTCGTTGAACCGCTCGCCAGATGACGCCACATATATGCACAATCCTAACAGGAAGGACGGTTCTCTCAAGACGCACTCGAATACAGACAGTTCAATACCCATTTCATTTCAACATCAATTTTAACCTCCTATTTCAGCACTCTGAAAACACTTCTTCAAAGAAGTTCAACAAGTCTAGCGCGCCCTTAATCAAAAGCACTCATTGGGCGTTCATAGAGGCCGATGAGTTTCCGAAGACACTGAGCTAAGCTTAAAATCACATCGAAGGCACTTCATGTACTCATGTAAATACTTACAAGCCTGGGGCAAATTTCTCAGAAACAGAAACCAAAATGCCAGCCTTGAAAATCCAATGACAGCCTTTGATCAGTGATTCATGAGGTACATCTTTGAGGGTCCTACAGGGTCGTAGGCAGCACTATGTATGAACACAGTGTGAATACCCAGAAATAAAATTTAGCCAATCTGCACTTTAACCTCACATAGTCCTTGTGACATTCCCGTCCACGTACGAGCAGAATAATGTGTCACTATGCAAACAGTTAGGAGGCTCAGCTGTATGTGCCATGACTGAGTGTGCTCTACTCATGCACTTTGCCCTTACATAAGCGGATCAATACAATCATTATCACAGCAACTTGATGGACCGATCATGAACAATTTACAACTTCTGATCAGCTTCAATTGGTCCATCATGGACGTTCTGTATGTTAGTATGTTATATCCTCATCACCTTGTGTGGTAGATTAGAGTGCTTCAGAATTACGCATGTATGACACTCTACACACATTTAGTGGTGATTAATCGTCACCCTCCAAACACCATCTCCCTCTCACAGTACAGTAAATGCTGTTGACTTGAGCAGTGGTTCTCAAAGTGGGGTAAAATGTGTTAATAGCATCAACATCAGTTGAACCACTTTAACCCTATTTTATATTCCAGCTATATGTATGAATGTGGGGGTTCTTGGTATGAAAACGTTTGAGAACCACTGGTCTTGAGAAAAAAGTCCCATTAGTCCTTTCACTTGGGAAGTGCACGTGCAGCGCTCGGGGGGTTCACTCCACAAGGCATGTTAAGAATCAGCAACCCCTTGACTTTTTCCACTCTTACACAGTGGTCATACATTCTACATATATACTCTCTGAGGCACCATGGTCAACACTGATAGACCAGGTGTACTGTTCTACGTACATATTTTAACCACTAGCATCCCTATTCTGGGGCGAAAATCTGGCAAAGCTTGTAGTGAGCTTGTAGATTGCCTATTTTGGGGGCAAAGAGATTTGGAGGGAAATACTACCGGTTGACCGGGGGACCTAGGATTACTTCACATCTAGTACCATTTTGACTTTTGAATTCAAAACCTGCACACGTGAGCAGTGTTTGTACAAAGTCTGTCCAATATTGTCTGACATTACGTAGGTGTGCTTTAGGTAGGGGGTAGAAAGTAAGTAATTACTAAGTACTCTCATGACTGTAATTTAGTAACCATGTCATGGACCGATTTTAGAATGTACTCAAGAAAGTAGGGGAAAACCGGGACGAACGACGCGGAGGGACGGTTGCAAGTCGGACCTTTTTTCATGCTACACTTAAAAGACATGATTTTTTCCCCAGTTCTGATCAAAATTGGCAGAGTTGAAGCCACTTTTGTGTATTTCCACACTGTAGTAAAAAATACCCTATTTGAGTGTTTTCCATTTGTACTGCTGTGTTTATTTGGTGCCGATTGTAAATGGATTTTGACTGTTAGGCTAATCTGTGGGCTAACTCTCAGTGAAGGTTCCATTGAAAAATATTCATTAGCTTTTGTGCTAGCTAGCAAAACATCCGGGGAGGGCAGGGAGGGACGAACGGCGCATTACGCCACTCGGTGCATTACGGACAGGGAGGGACGAACGGTGCATGTGTAACACAAAGTTGAGGAAACAGACAGAGGCGACATTAACATGATACATTTTAACATTTATTTGACTAACAGCATGGTCATTTGCTCGTAGGATTCTACTGAAGCATCAATGAGAGTTAGATGCCAGAAATGTAACTTATGTGCTTGTTATAGGACATTTCATCCGACCGCGCCGTCCGCCCCCAATGTATGCACCGTTCGTCCCGACTGGCGGCCGCGTGCGGAGAGTAGCGCAACGTCACTTTACTTACCGATTGCGTTCGACTCGTTTCACTAAAATTTAAACGGACTGCGGGTAATGGGAGAGGACAAGTGTCTCTTGTTCACAAAAAAGTGTGGTTACATGAAATTAATTAATCTCTGTGCAGGGAGGGAAATAGAAAAGGGTGCGCCGTTTGTCCCCACCCTACCCTACATTCTAAAATCTGTAATTCTGCATTCACTTAAGTAGATTTTTGATGAAGTATCGTACTCAACTACTTTTGCAAATGTGAGAATTACAAAGTATGGGGAGTATTTTTGTGTGCCAGGGGAGGGGAAGCTTTTACTGGTTAACCCATTCAATCAATGCCACATTGGACCTTTCACGTAGTGACTGTTACACAGATTAGTCTACAATCAAGCTACTTTTGTACCTTTACTTGAAGATTCCACATGTTATTTTATACGATTAATATTCAACCCATTAAAATCGGGTCATTTTAGATTTCTTTGGCTATTCAAAAATAGCAGATATACAAGCTCATAGCGCGAACCTTTTTGCAAATCTTGAATATATATATTTTTAAAGCGAACATTTGTAACTCAAATCTTTGCATGGAGGTCCCTGGAACAACATATTTTACAAATGTTCGCTTTAAAAGATATACATTCAAAGATTTGCAAGATTTTTCAAAAACAGCCAAAGTATAAAATAATGGTTATAGCTCAAATCTAAAATGACACAGACGTGTTCCCGGATTGAATGGGTTAATATAGTAACAGAGTACTTCTACTTGAGCAAGATACTTTACTTGGTTTTTTAAGATGCAAATGTCCTCACAGATGAGGGTGAGCTGCCTGTACAAACAAACAGCCTGTAAAATCCTTAATGTTAATACTTGTTATTCCAGCATATTTATTTATATATTTTAGTTAACAAGAAATGCATCTATAGTCAGCTTATCTCCTGCTTTTGTAAGGACATAATAATACAAACAAAAATACGGCGAGAGCACATCAATTGTGCACCGAAATACACAAGCAAGAAGACTTTACATTAGCTACAGTTACTTTGGGCACAAATATAGCCTATTACTCCACTGATTATCTTCACATAGTCAACTCGCAAATATGTGCCCTAGATAAGTGTCTTTATCTTACTGCACAGTATATCAGAAGAGTTCAAATAGTCTTCATACTTTAAGCAATAACACACGAGAGGCACAAGGCCAAGTGACGTAGATCAGCACACCAGTTCCAAAATCTCATTGCAGAGCACTGCCTCTTGTGGATTATTGCTATTATTCCACAGTTTTATTATTCAACATTTATGAATAGAAAGTGGAGAAAACAAGAGGAAGAAAAGAAACAACATTGTTACTAACAACTGGTGGTAGCTGTTGCTAGGTGACAGGTAAGGTAAATCAGGTGGAACCACCATGCAAGGTCAGAACTAACTGTGGTATAATGACAAGGTTGGTCACTATTTAGAGTAACAAACCATTACAATTACAAGTTGGCAACAGAAGAGCAATGATCTTGTGCTGAAACTGGGTTTTGTATGGAGGTGAACAGGAGATTGTTTAAAGAGAGATAAAAAAACATTATCGCTGTCTGGCAGAAACCCTGTATCTCAATATTGCATCTTTTTATGTTTTTTGTCCCCCCATGCCCTATTTTACACTTCGTGTGACAGTGTTGCTCAAAGATACCGTAAATAGCCGATCTACAAGCTCACAAGCAACGTCTATTTTTGCTATTTTGGTAGTAGGGACGTGTCAAATGGGGTTACGTCTGTCTGTGGGTTTTACAAATACTTAACCAATGAAAAGTATTAACAAGAGCTTGTTACTAAATAATAACTACATTAGATGCATTCAGGGTTGCATTGCTCATGGGACGGTCTTGCACGCCGTGCAGGAACCTATTTGACCAGGAGCACGCGCAGGCACACGCATAGATTTAAAACCACTTTAAATTCACACCTCAACAAAGTTTACAAAGGCTGCCGACTCACACCAGGTGGACTAACATAGGAATAAGCTTAGATGCATATCAATTGTCCATTGTGTGACCTGTATTGTAGGTGTTAAGCGACGTGCACGTCACGTCATTAAAAAAGAGTGCAACCACGTTCCAATTCAGCATTGCAACACTGGATGAATTGGAGCACAGGTTTTTTTTTCTTTTTTCCATTTCCTGAAAAGTAACAGTTTTGAACTTTACAAGGTCTCTCCGCCCCACAACAACGATAATTATGCTGACGTAAATTACGGACTTCATTGTCTTCTGAGCTGAACCGTGTGTTGGCCTTAAGTAAACAATGTATTGGCCTTTTGTTCGTATGCCTGGCCTTGTTCTAACCTTGTTTGTGAACTCTTCCTCACAGACCCTCTCTGGTGATCTTATCAGCCAGTATCGATCTGACAGCGGCTCGTGTGGGCCGATGATGGTGGCGTGGCGTGCAGCTTTACAACAGCATCGAACTCTACACAAGGTCAAGGTTTTGTGTACTGTACCGTACCGTTTGATTGCTCTCTGTTGTCCAGAGCAGCGGTTCTCAAATATTTTCATGTCGAGGACCCCTAAATGGAGATTAATTTGTCTGTGGATCCCCATCAGAAAATAATTTGTGCTGGTGACCCCCATAAGAGAAGGTTTTAAAAGAAATAGCAGATCTATAAGCTCACAGCGCATTGCATCGTGATGCGTTGTCATCTTGTAGATTTTCGAATAGACGAAAAATAAGATAACGCTAAGCTTAAATGTTTAAACTGATCCACGGTTTGCTGGTGACCCCCTGGAACCCTTCAAGGACCATAGACCAGTGGTTCTCAAAGTGGGGACGGGGAACCCCAAGGGTCCTTGGAGGAGTTCCATGGGGTCCCCAGCGAAATGTGTTACCGTGGCTATTTAAAAATAGCAGATATACAAGCTCACAGCGCGACACTTCGTGCCGTGCTGCAAGCTTGTACATCTGCTGTTTTTGAACATTTTTGAAAAATCTTGAAAGTGTTCCAATTCTTTTGAATACAAATCTTCTCTTCTGAGGATCTCTGGCACAAAATATTTTCAGATGGGGGGGTCTGCGGCCAAATTATTTTAGACAATGATTTTAGACAACCCTAAAATCATTGTCTATGAAAACATTCATGACAGGTTTACTACAAATTGTACAAACGCTTGCTTTAGGCTAAATTTCAAAACATGTTTAAATCAGCTTAGGATGAGCAGAAAAGTCAGTGTCTGAAAAAGAATATTTTGGGACACGCTTGACATTCAGCAGAATGGCAGGTTTGCGGAATAACCAGAAAATATGTTTGTTCTCTACTGATTTGCATGAGCGGCTGCCAAATGAAACAAACCATGACATAAGCCTGAGGGAGACGCTTTGTACACAAAGTACTTGTTCGTGTTAATTTCTTTGGCACAAATAAGTAACTAAATATTTCATGAAACGTCCATAGTTGCAATTCCAAGATAATATATATGTTGGTATCCGTTATACAGACAATGGATCTATAAAAGTGACCTCTTTCTTACACAATAACATTTAAAAAGATCTTACAGGATTGCATAAAGTACTGAGGTGTGAATTCCCTCTCATTCATAGCTACTGATATTAATATATGACCATCTCTGACTCTTAAATGGGGTGTTAAGTGACATTTTGTTTACGTTTTACGTAGCTTGATATTTCCATAGTAATCATTGCTGTGGAGTGTTAGTTCAGTAACAGGGTCTCCCCATCTCTCCAGCTTTTTAGTAAACAGAAACTATATTTTAAGGTAGGGATACCAATTTCATCCAATCACAAGAGAGGAACTCATACAGGATGAAAAAGTACAATTGTGTCAAAGTAAAAAAAGTGATTCAATAAATGAGCTGATGAAAATGCTGGCCCACACCCTGAAAAAGATATTTCTGTTCATTGAAGAACTGGTTGTTTAAACAACAACACCCTTAATGTAATCTCAAACCCATCAACCCTCAGTCCTTTAGCAAAAGCAGTTCATTGCGCAAGTTCCACCCTGAGTGCAGACTGATTATTTAAAGGCTCTGCCTATAGCTGCTGGGGGGTATTACCTAATAGAATACGGCCTGTGACATTAACAACTGGAAGACATTATGTTACCTTTACATATAAGATTAGACATATAAGACATTAAGGAACAGTTGTGGGTGTACCAACTTTCAACAATCCTGATATCTGCAGGACTGTGGGGAGCAGGATCAGAACTATTTAATACAACTTGCTTTTGAACAAAAGGTTCTGCTTGTATGACCAATTTCAGCATTTTGATTGATAGAAACATCTGGTCACAATCAGCAGTTTACAGTGGCCTTAGTTTAGATTTATACTCAGTTGCGTGCAGGTGTCGTGCACTGAAAATAGCCGCTCTACAAGCTCACAATGCGTCACAGCATGACAGCCATGCACAACTAAGTACTGTATAATTCGGGCATTCTCTCTAAGAATGTTTTTTTCTTTTTTACAGAATAGGGTAAATTGATGAGAGGGACATCTAATCTTATTTTCTTTTAGCTTTGATATACAGTATGAATGGCATGAGGGACGTTTTAGTTTTCATGGCAACTGTTTAATGAAAGGATTTGTGTCAATGATAGTCTAGGCTTCATGAAAGAAGAATACATTGTCACTTCTAAGCTCACATTATTTTCTGTTGACGACTTATGTACCATTTGTTGGTGTAAAATAAATTAGGTGTACAGTATTTTGGGTAAGAGAATTGCAGGATACAATGGTACGTATCAGGTTACTGAATAATGACACGCTTGAGGTATAAATAGCACACACTTGTACTATTGTGTGCTGTACTGTACACCTTCTCCAGTTTCAATTGAACATGGTGGACAGTGTTTTGGAAGACCATGATATCCTTTGATCCTTTCTCAGATTATCTGCATCATCATAGTAACAATATAATAGAGCCAACCGATGCAAGACTTTTGGATTCGATGCCAAATTGCCAATGTTTTGACCAACATTTTGTCAAAAGTGCAAAATCAATTCTAATTAAATTAGAAACCTGTGATTTGATTAGTTTGTATTTCCTAACCTTTAATAAGCAAAGTAGCAAACAGAAAAAGTATATTAAACTTCAATATATGAAAAAAAATGTTATTACACAATGAACAAGCAAACAATTAAATACAAAATACACAAACTGAACTTTATCTTATTTAACCACTGTAGCCCTACTAAAAAAAAAGCTTACAACATGTCGCAGTGCAACACGTTGTAAGCTTGTAGATCTGTCATTTTTTTTACATTTCCGCCTAAAATGACATGCCCAAAATAGAAACGCCAGGTTGAAAGTGGTCAAAAATAGGGACACATCAGCTGCGTAACCTCCAATACCGATGTAACAAAACAAGTCAAATAGTGGCCAACATATCAGCCAGACCGAGACATAGAGGTCAGGCTCTCGACAAAAACATTAACCCATGTTTTTTTTAACCCGATGTTGTATCATGACGTTAGGCTTCATTCTCTGTGCTAGGAGTATTTAACAGCTCCTTCTCACTCTACAAATTGCATCAGCCAGAAGATCGAGCTTCAACTCTAAGGCCTTTAGGAGTTGACTTACATTTGTTATGTAACAGGGCTGGCAGGGAGACAAAAAGGTAGAGCAGTAACAACTGTTCTCTGCCATGGCTTGCTGACAGGTGTGGGTAAACTAAATATCCATTGAAACAACATACCAGCAGCATTGTACCTCAACTGCGTGCTGATGAATTTATAAGCGTCTTTGTAAGAGGAAATGAATACAGTAACGAAAGCGAGTACAGTCTGCGGCTGCACTGACACTGTACAGGGCAAGTGATGCTTCTGCACAGAAAAATACTGATTTCTGAGAGACCTATAAATGCAATTTTTACACTCTCCCTCAAGTTATATTAATGCTGGATATTTCTGACTCTAGCCACACTCGCAGAAGTGCCAAGAGACTGGATATGGGAATGATTTCAGAGCAATGAAAGGTAATAATTTACCTTTTATGTACCTATTAACTTTCATAGCTCTGAAATCATAATAATTTACCTTATTTACTTAATGTTGCACAATGTACATACTTAACTTTGATATGACTTTAAATGTCAATTCACAAAACATGGATTGATTCAGTATTTTACTACGCACAAGATGCAACACTGAGTGACTGGCTGCTAATGTTCACATACAGTATATACAGTATAGCGGCGTACATGCAGCAAAACACTGGGCAACTTCACATGGATGTCACCATACTTTAAGTCAAAGGCATAGGCACTGAGTACAGTGCAGAGCAGCTCAGGTAGCAACCTGGTATTTTTAGCAGTCGGAAATGTATCAGAATATCTGATTACTTTCAAACATCTAAACCTAGCTATTATTAAAATAGTGCAGTTTCAAATAAAATACTGCTGTTCTGTGACTTAAGTTATGTGTATGCTGATCTAATCTCAGAGGTGTCTTTCTTGAACTGGATTTAAAAATACATTATAGCTATTTTGAGAGCTAGATACTCACTGTCCTCTGTAACTAAAATGTAAAATGAAAAACACCTTAAACATTTTCTTTATTTTAGAAATAGTTCATCTTTCACTCAATAGGGGCAATGCCCGTCACAAGTTGATGATGTCATTTGTCCATGTGTGGTCTAGCTCTATGGGATTTATGGAATGCATGTGAAAATAAAATAAAACACTTAATACTTCCTAAGGTTAATATGAGCATCAAATCAATATTTTAAATATGTTTTTTTTGCACATGCATTTCATAAATCCCATAGGACTAGACCACATGGACAAATGATATCATCAACTTGCAACGGGCATTGCCCCTCTTGAGTAAAAGATTAACTGTTTCTAAAAATAAATAAAATATTGAATGTGTTTCACATTTTTTATTTGAGTTATAAAGGGCAATTATAATGTATTAAGGCATATTTGGCTTATTAGCCAGGGATCCTTTTAAGAATCTAAAAAGCTGCATTTGGTAGTTTGTCTCTGCCTGCCTTGTGTAACAAGAGGGTGTATTTCTTTTCTTAGGGTGATATCCCAAGTTGTACCAAAGGTGATCGGTGACCATGCTTAAAGCAAACATATTATATTGTGTCTACAACTTGTGCTTTGTCAGTTCCATCTTGGAAGTGGAAATGAAGATATATTTTACGGTAGCTAGTTAGATACATTATACTGAATGTTAGTACACACTGTCCCGTAATTATTATTATTATTTTACCTTAAAAGTATACCCCACAGTGACTCTATTAGTAAAAAAAGAAGAAGAAAAGCAGGCTACTGCCAGACAATTTCACATTAGATTATTATGTCATTTATTTATGACATTATTTATCACTTATCAGTGATAAGTGATAAATAATAATGTAATGTAATGTGAAAACAGGAGAGTTGGCAGGTATGCCTATCACCAGAGAGCATGCTAAATGCAACATGTTAGTGGTCTCATTATGAATACTTGTAGGACTTGTAGGTTATGTATAGCCCAGGCAGATATACTGTAGGCTACAGTGGCAAATTATTGATGCAATAAATAAAGCCCACAAAATATGTACTGTTTTGCAGTGGTGTAAAGTAACTAAGTACATTTACTCAAGTACTGTACAATTTTGAGGTATTTTTTACTTTACTGGAGTATTTCCAGTTTTCTGTACTTTTACTTCTACTCCACTACATATCAGAGGCAAATATTGTATGTTTTACTCCACTACAATTATTTGAAAACGTTAGTTACTAGTAGATTTTGATTGTTATTACAAAACATTACAAAAATTGAGCATGTAGATCTGCTATTTTAAAAAGATTTGTATACATTTGAAAACTTTTCTGAGAGACCTATAAATGAAACGGGACATTCTGCATGATGAGTACAGTGCGTTCTATTTTTGGTACTTCAAGTAGCCTACATTTTGATACCAATACTTTTGTCCTTTCACTGAAGTCAATTTTGAATTCCAGACTTTTACTTAACAGAGTATTTCTATACTGCAGTATTTATACATTTACTTAAGTAAACAATGTGAGTGCTTTTTCCACCTCTTCTGTTTTGTATTCGACCCGGAACAGCGGGTAGATATGCAAAACAATAGTGTAAACAGGCGCGACTGTAAGGCTAAATAGAGTGTTCTCTATAGTCTAATATAAAAGCAGCTGTAGCTGTTGGAAATGAAGGGGAATAAATACAACTCAACACCACTTAATAGCACGTGGTATACCAAAATACAGGAGACATTATTAATTCAGGATGAATTTGCATGTTTGGCGGACAACACCCTGCAGGAGGAAGCACGTTGTTGATAACTAACAGCGAATACCAAAACGCTCGTCCCAAAACACAGTCGCCCGAGGGCAATTCCGGTGACCTCGGAACAGTCGCCACCTGGTATTCCTAAACGTAAACTATGCCTAAACCTGACCTTATTCCTAAACGTAACCTCAGTATTATTAAACTATGCCTAAACCTTAACCTTATTCCTAAACTTAACCTCAGTAAAACTATGCCTAACCCTAAACTTATTTCAAACCTTATCTTCAGTAAAACAAACACAAGAACCGCTAGGGGCAAGAGGTCCGCGAATTTCTTTGGAGGGCGAGCGTGTTTTGGGGCGAGTTTTCCGGTTACCATACACCCTGCAGGAGGAAGCACGCTGTTGATAACTAACAGCCCCATCATAACTTCATACATGTATTGGCTAAAACATAAGAAAGAAAATGTGAACGATTAAAACAATAATTACGTGTTAAACGTCTAATTAATTACACTTACATAGAGCTGTAAACTCTAAATATAAACCAAATAATGCGTCCCCCATGTTTTGTTTGTTTTATTAATAATTCAAAAAAATCATATATAAGCTGATTCCAGGCAACAGCTATCCGAGATCAATACAGATTAGGGCCGATCACAAGAGATCACTTAGGAAAAGAGAGATCCTACCTTGTGAATAGTTGGGGACAGTCAGACAGCTGCAGCGGTGGGCAGGGAGGCGGATCACTGAAGTGATCGTTGGAGACCCTTCCCATTTAACAAGCGAAGGCGACTCAGTGGAAATTTCCACCATGTGATGGTAACTCTTGAAAGCATCATGTTACACTAAACCAGTACCAAGACAGACCTCTCGCACAACACAAATACCTTATAACACTAGGCTAGTATAAGATATAATATGATAATAACAAATGCGTGCGTTGCGATGGCGAATTAAGTGCGAGCGTGGTGCACACGTTGAGAAGGGATTTTGAAGCAAAAGACTACATACAAGCATCATATTAGTGTGTGATTGCAGTCTTTTGTTGACATTCCGTCTGAACACATTGTAGCAACATGCGCTCCACACACACGCTCCAATTCCGCGCGCGTCCTTAAAGGGAAAGGACATCGAATTTATCGATTGATTAAATAGAAACACACAAACACACAATATCAACTTTTTGTGGGTTTTACTTTTACATTCAGTAACATACACCAGTCGATTCTGTTAATAATTTAGTATAATAATAATAATAATAATAATAATGATAATTATTATTATTATTCATGTCTCGCTAGGACGTGCCTCACTAGCCAACACACAAGAGGGGGTTGACTCACTTGAATGAATTCGAAGGGATGCTGCATTCCTGAAAAAAACTGAATTCTGGAATCAAATTAGGACAAAAAAATGTATGGACAATAAAAAAAACTCTCGATTGTCACATAAGTCCCCAGATCCTATGGGGAAGATTGGAAAATTAATAAATGGATAAATTAATACATTAATACATTCATACATTCATACATTCATACATTAGGTTGCAATGATGTTTGGCTTTTTTGTAACTCCTCCCACAAACTTTGGAAGACAATTATAGCCTATATCATATCATATCATATCATATCATATCATATCATATCATATCATATCATATCATATCATAATAATAATAATAATAATAACCTGTGCTCCTCGGAGCACAGGTCTCCGCCAGGTCAGGTAGGTTATTGTGGCCTCCTGGTGGCGCTATAATAAGTAAATGTGAAAGGGGGCGGCATTTCTTCTTAGGCCTTGCACGGTAATCGGACACTGCATTCATGATTTGAGGCATTTTGTTCCAAAAATGTGTTTTGCTAAATTAGACCTGATGGTGGCGCTATAACAGGCCAATGTGAAAAGGGTGGCATTTTTTCCTCGGCCTAGTGGGAATATGTGTGCAAAATTTCACAGAAATCGCACGTTGCGGACCTATCCAGCAAACTTTGGAAGCCAATGTTAGCCAAATAGGATGGAATATGAAATATCGGACAGATCCGTCTTGATCACATGACTATGGAGATACTGTGGACCGATTTGTGATTTTTGGACAGAATCTGAAGGTGTAAGAGCAAAAAAATTGTTTTACAAAAGTCATCCTCCTGGTGGCGCTCTAAAAAGCATATGTGAAAAATGCAGGGCAAAGGTTTTTCCTTGGCTTCTAAGGAGTGTGCGTGCAAAGTTTCACGCAGATGGGTGCAGTTATAGGTAAAAACGTGAATCGGCCTGTTATAGCGCCACCATGAGGCTGATTTGAAAGTTTTCAAGTGGCATTTCTTCCTGGGCCTAGTGGGAATCTCCGTGGAAAATTTCACGGAAATCCCATGCTGCGTTCATGATTTGAGGCATTTTGTTAAAAATGAACCAATCCTGCAAACTTTGGAAGACAATCTTAGGCAATCAGGATGACATATGGAAAATCGGACAGATCTGTGTTGATCACATGACTATAGAGATACTGTTTGCCGATTTGCGTGTTGTTCGGACAAAATCTGTAGGAGTAATATCCAAAAATGTGTTTAGCAAAAGTCGGCCTCATGGTGGAGCTATGACAGGCTGATCTGAAAAATGTGGGGCAGAGGTTCTGCTGTGGCATCCAGGGAGTGTGTGTGCGCAGTTTCACAGCGACCAGGCCAACGGTGGCGGAGATTAGCTGCTCACAGACAGAAGGACGGACACGCGGAAGAACGGACGGACAGGGGGCAAAACATAGTAAATCTACATTCAAGAGTTATAGGCCAAAGCATAAAATGGGCTGGTATTGTGCCACCATGAGGATGGAGTGATTTCCTACTGGCAGCCTGCTTTAGAAATCTGGCACAGATCGGTGGAGAACTTTCTGGAGATTAGCTCCAGATTCACACACATAAAACATAACCTCTCCCTCCGGCTGTTCTGGCCTGGCATGAGATAAAACAGGAGACATAGATTAAAAGGAAGCAAACAATATTAAAAACAAAACAAGAAAAACTTTGAAATTACCCAATCATCATACAGTAGGCTAAATGTGCCTAGTCTACATTTTTAAAACAATCAACTCAAAATAATTTTCAACTAGCCATTCATTTAAAGTTATACTGTGAACATTCATTTTAGTATAGTATTTTTGTCAATGTCTATGGAAGCTTTGTCATTAAAGTGTTTGCCTATACGGGAAGTACTGCTAAAAAAGAAATGCTGTAGGTTCCTAACGCAGAAGGATATTTTGGAAGGCAACGGTGTCAGAAACTCCCACCCAATAAAGAAATGTATTAACTGTAAAATATATCAACTTTGCTAGTGTAAAGGCGGTTACACACCGGCGAATATGCGAATATACGCAAAATTCGGACTCGTTCCGAATAATTAAAAGACGCTTTTTTCGCTCCGCGAAACTGGTGTGGAAGCTTGCATTGACTTTATAAGGTTTTAAAAAAAAACGTATTATTCTCATGAAAAAAATCGCCCCGGTGTGTAAGGACCTTAAAGGTCCTTACACACCGGGGCGATTTTTTCGTGCGAATAATACGCTTATTTTAAAAACCTTATAAAGTCAATGCAAGCGTACATGGCGCGAAAAAGCGGAAAAGCGAAGCGAAAAAGCGTCTTTTAATTATTCGGAACGAGTCCGAATTTTGCGTATATTCGCCACATTCGCCGGTGTGTAAGGACCTAAGAGTGAAATTCTTACACACTGGGGAAAAGCTAGAGAGGGAAGAAGACAAGAAGAGAGAGAGAGAGAGAGAGAGAGAGAGAGAGAGAGAGAGGGAACGGGGGATATTCATTCATTGTTTACGTCTGTTGGACTGAACTGTTTTGCTGAGAGACTACAGTAAAAGTTATTGAGAAGAACCTATACAGTGTCGAACTGAGTATATTCTGCACCCACACCCTGGTCGCTTACACTAGGCTGGGATGGCTCAAAGTGGAAGACCGATACAGCAACTTGCAATGGGTCTAATAGTCAGAGGAACAGTGCCCATTTAACTGTAACATTATTTCTCTAGAGTGAGAGACGCCCATGGGCTCCACAACAGAGGGAGCTCCTCTGATCTTGTTCCCCCTAAATGAGTGAGCTCCACTGAAGGAGCCCTGTGGGAGTGGCATTCTCTGTAATTTGAGCACATACATAAATATAAGTACAACACTGTGGAATAAAGTATGTACAGCACACCAATGTTAACTACACGTATACATGATTACGTTTGACATGACAGTGATAGGCCTGATCAATGACAATGACAAGATGGCATACAGGAGCGAGATCAACAACCTGACACAATGGTGCCAGTAGAACAACCTATTTCCCAACGTTGACAAGACCAAGGAGCTGAACGTGGACAACTGGAAAATCGGGGATCGAGGGAGGCTGGACCACATTGGCTATCATGGGGTCTGCTGTAGAGGGTTTTAAAAGCAAATATGAATTCCCTCACACACTGATTACCGCTGCATTGAATTCATTGGGAAAAAAGAAGGGGATTTATTCAAAACAGAGCAAGGTTTTGGACGCACAGACCTTGATTTTCATTCCCTTATCAGCTCTATCAGACCTGATTGCCTGATTGCCTCAACATACAATAGTCTAGTCGTACACATTTAAAATTCCTTTGGATATACCTTTTTTTCATGGTTAAAGGTATGAATGCAGTATACATCAGACATATCCCAAGGATAATGTCCCATGGGGTCCTGTATCTTCTGAATCAGCCATGTACAAATTTACAAAATATATTTTGGGAGGAATATATAGAGAGTCAGCAGCTTCAAGTATCCTCTCCATTCACATCACAAATTACCTCTCCTGAGATGGCCACACGCATCAGTCATGTGGTGAAAAAGGTACAGCAATGCCACTTTCACCTGTAGGTGGCCAAAGAAGTTCATGTCATTTTAAATTAAGCTAAGACTAAAGAAATTGAGAATGGGGCCCAAGATACTACATGCAGGCCTGAGGCACCATCGAGCACATCCTGACTGGATGCATCAGTGCCTGGCAGAGGAACTTAACTGCCCTCAACTGCAAAGCACAGTGGATGTCAGCTTCCCTCCATCCAGGATATATACACTGGAAGATGTGCCAGTAAAGCCCATGCTACCATCTGGCAAGTGGTATACCAGCAAGCTTTGGGGCAGCTTTTTCCACCAGGCAACCAGGCTATTATGAACAATAGACACTAACGGCGTATAGGCCTGTCGGTCACGCACGCACGCACGCACGCACGCACGCACGCACGCACGCACGCACGCACGCACGCACGCACGCACGCACGCACGCACGCACGCACGCACGCACGCACGCACGCACCCACACACACACACACACACACACACACACACACACACACACACACACACACACACACACACACACACACACACACACACACACACACACACACACACACACACACACGTGCATACATTCACACACAAACAGGCAAACAACCACATTTATTAAGGCAGGATCTACATACACAGCACATAACACACATTATTGTATTACTGTAGTTAAACACATCCCCCACACACAGCACCCGTCACTACATTTAGACTCACACACACACACACACACACACACACACACACACACACACACACACACACACACACACACACACACACACACACACACACACACACACACACACACACACACACACACACACACACACACACACACACACACACACACACTGTATGGTCAACATATTGGTCAATAGAGCAGTTCAATAATACTGACGTACTGTTTGTAGACGGAATGACCCGACCTCAACTGAACTCACGTGAGTTAACATGAGACTGCATGGCTGACTTTACAGTCAGTTAATTACCCCCCTTGTATGATAAAGATAAACTATTGAGCTATAACCTATAACCTACAACATTTGACAATATTGAGTATGTCAGGCTTTATGACCCCCCTGTCAGGCTGCATGACCCCTTACGGTCCATTTATCAGCTGCAGCTTGTTTAGCACCTGTTAGAATGCCGTCCATTCTGTCTAATTCTGTGCTTCAATCCATTTGATTTTAGAATACTTTGAAAAACCAGCACCATCAAATTTGCTCAACTCATACACACAAGTCTTGGATTTTAATTACATTAAAGTTTTAAAATGTCACGGCCGCTGCCGGTGGCCATGTTTAAGCAGACTAGGAAAACAAGCAAAGAATGTCAGAAAAACTGATATGAAAAGTGATTTTCATTTTGGTGAAAATCAGTTATTTCTGTCCAGAGACAGTGTCCTACAATTAAATATAAATAAGGCTTAAAATAAAATAAAACACAACTACAGGTCAACTACAATGGAACAATTAAGGCACCCTGAGCCACTGTGCTATTAGTGCCAACTTGTGTAGTCTGGATGGCCCCAGTGGCCAGCCATGACTTTCAACCCAGCCATGCATGTGTCATGCACTGTACATGGTGTTACACAGCATTCTCATTATTGTTGTCTCTAAAAACAGAGGCTTTACTCCCTCTGGCCTTAAGTCACAGCCCAGCAAAACAGCCAAAGAAAGTGGGGAATGCACAACGTGCAGCCCCCACTGATTTCCTGGATAATAAACACATCTGTATTATGCTGTTATTGAAAAATACAGGACTCTGTATAACATGTTTGGTAGACAAACAATACTGGAGGGTGAATATGGAGACATGGTATGACTGCTGTTGTTAAAATGAACATCTGCGTGTTATAATTAGACCAAAAAGAAGTTCTCATCTGGAAAGAAAGGAAAGGACACAGACCCCTGCTAGGGTATTCAACCTCTGTCAATGGATGTTTATCCAGATGGATGTTATTATGAACATGAGAGCAGCTGAGACACTTTCAGAATAGCCTTCCTATACAGATAAAATAACTAGAAAATTGATAGCTTTAAATAAATTATAAAGAAACAGGAAAAACTAAGGTCTGAAGGCAAAGAAAAAGAAATGCATCTGAATGCGTGTTGTGAATAAGAATATATATTTAATACTCATACATTGGGCATCAACAATTCATTACGTTAAGGGGAACTTGGGTCAACATTTTACATTATTGAGTTTACACACAAGCAACGACCTGGGAAAGTCTCAGATTTACTGTCGGCATGAAACGATGAACAAGGGTTATATGACGCGCAATCCTAGTCATGACCCGGACTATTCCTGGGTCAGACATTGGCTTTGGTGTGAAAGGGGGAACACCGGTTACTTGACACTTGCTTAATTGAGGGTTGTGACCAAGGTCAAGGTAAAGGCCATAAGATCAGAAGCACACTATGGTGTAAATACAAAAGCGATCTTTTAATCATGTTAAACATATCAACCTATTCAACAGCGATGCATGCTGAAGTACGGAAGATCGATTTTCTTTCATTACAAACTGTATTTACAACTTCAGTTTGACAATAAATATAAATAATATAATAAATGTGTTCAGTACAGGGGGTAAGCACCATGTGTACAAGTGAAAATAAAAGAAATGCTAATTGAATATGTACAGAGTAAGTGTGAGCCAGAAAATGAGACTCTGTCCCTTGTCCACCACTATCCAAGAAGAGACAGACATGGACCACCTGTAATCATGCCTCAGTTACCCCCGAGTCCCTGTGATAATGAATGATTGCGAGAGAGTGAGAGAGAAACAAATATTAGAAAACCGTTGGCTTATCCTCTGTTCTTTCAATGGATTGAAGTTAGTCTTGCGTTCTTACAGTCACCTCTCGTGCCAGTATAAAGTTCTATACCGTTAGAAAATAAACAAATTAAAACGGTGGGTTATCAGTCAATACCAGAACTTTTGCTGCCAAGAAGGGCATGTGAAAACGGTCTTTCCCATTGCCATTCCAGCAAGTTATGCTAATATTTTTTGCTGGAAAACTTCTGGGACTGTAGTGAAAACATGGCTTTAGGTCACCAGGTAATTTAGTGCACTGTTTCACAACTTTCTGTATTGAACTCATGTGAACTGATGTATAATGATTTGTAACTTATGTATAAGTGAGCAGACACATGCAATTAAATGGGCATAATAATGTAGCGAGAAAGTGAGAAAAATGTTATCCACCGAATACAGCAAATCAGTCTGGATTCCAGCTAATAACAATGACGACTCCAGGCAATCCGGTACACTTCCCCTTCTTGAGATTCTAACTCCCTTTCTGTGGAATTTCTTGACCCCCGACTTCCCAGTAACGGGTCAACTAAGGTCACCAGGTCATTTAGTCAGGCCATCGTCCAGAACCGCTGATCCAACCGATATGCCCATATTATACAGATGACATCAGGGATCTCCATATATGGACATAAAAGGGATACAGACAGACAGACAGACGGGTTTGCATTATAACCGGATGGGTCTGCATTCCCAACTTGCATTGTTCCTGACTTGCATCGTTACTGAGTAGGCTGGGGGCGCCAGTCTAGTTAAAATAAGCAATGGCATTTGCCACTGACCTCATCATGTGGACTACTGGGCCAGTGTTTGAATACTGCCTCACAAAGTCATATCCACAAAGTCATGTGACTTTGATCAAGGCACTTGAGCTGTACAAGGGTCTGTACAAATCCTTCTTGCCAAGAAATAAATAAAATGGACATAAAGTGTCCAATAATAAACCTACTGTCATCTCAGTAGTACATTCTGGTACTCCAAACAGGTTTAAACAAACATTAAGAATTATGATTAAGACTCTTGTCTGGTCTGAATGTTCTCAGCTCTAAGCCCATTGAGGTCTGGCTGTTTCACCATCAACCACCACCATGGATTTGGGCAATTCATTTTTTATAGCCCTTGGTTTACATAAATAGTAGTTTGTTCCTAAACCATGCAGTGATCTCGCTTAGACTGCATGGCAAAGACCAACAGTGAAATTCTTGTTAGTGTTAGCTTGAGTCTTCAAAAATGCCCCCCTGTGCCAAGTCCGGCAACAACAATAACAAGGCCTCGACATAATTTCCGGATTCTTCCGCTCTCTTGGCCTGTCTATTAATTGTTGAAGTCCGTTACATAAGGTATTATGCAATCTATTTTTTTTGGGACGCTATTTTTCTGGCCCCTGTTCACTAATGGGGTTGGGGTCAGGTTTACATGTCTGGGGTTTGCTGTTGACATTCATAAGCTAAAAAAAAGAGCCCCCACTCCTTTCCCGCAGTCAGGCTCCAGCCACAATGAACTCAAACATGCGGTAAAATGTTCAACTACTGGGTTTCAGGGAACACCACCATAAAGGCCACATGTCCAGGTGATCAATTACTGAGGGACTATGTTGCAGCCTGTGGTGTGTGTGCTATCCTGAATGGTATCTCTTTTATATTTCCTTTGTATATCCATCATTTGTACATTTTAGTATCATTAGAATCTTGAGTTTGAAATGTTTGACACTGAAGTGGTTGTCTACATACGTCATTGTTAACCACATGAACCCCAGTGTCCCTATTCTATGGTGAGCATTTAGCAAAAATAGCTGATCTACAAGCTAACAACGTGAAGCATTGTGAGCTTGCAAGCCGATCTGTACATGTAGATCGGCTATTTTATTCCTCTACACAAAAGATATTTGGTGTAGAGGGAAAACAGGAGCGGACCGAGTATAGAGTCCTTGGGGACGCCGGTCAATTATACAGTATATAGGGCTTAAGTGGTTAATAATGATTTCAGTTACTCTGGCTGATTATTCTCAGGGCTGTGTGGGCATGCACAAACTAAAAGTTTGATTGACAGCTCTCTCTCACACTGCTGTTAGTCTTGTTGCATTTCTAAGGGCAGACAATTTACCTTGTTGTCTCCGCCAGGCCGTAAGGCATGGCGAGAGAGTATGTTTTGCACGTCTGTGGACAGCTAATCTCTGGCACCGTTGGCTTGATCGCAGTGAAACTGTGCAAACACACTCCCTGGATGCCAATTCAGAACCTCTGCCCCAAATGTTTCACAGGGGCCTGTTATAGCGCCACCAGGAGGCCGCTTTTTGCAAAACACATTTTTTGACAGTACTCCTACAGATTTTGTCCAAACGTCACGCGAATCGGTACACAGTATCTTTATAGTCATTAAACGAAACGAGTATTTCATATTTTTCATATTCCATCTTGATTGGCTAAAAATGGCATCCAAAGTTTGCAGGAGTGCTCCGTTTTTTTTTTTGCCTCAAATCATGAACACAGCATGCAATTTCCGTGAAATTTTGCACGCACATTCTCACTAGGCCGAGGAAGAAATGCCACTTGAAAATTTTCAAATCTGCCTCATGGTGGCGCTATAAAAGGCCAATTCGTGTTTTTACCTATAACTGCACCAATCTGTGTAAAACTTTGTATATGTGCACTCCCTAGAGGCCAAGGAAAAACCTTTTCCCTGCATTTTTCACATCTGCCTTTTATAGCGCCACCAGGAGGCCGACTTATATAAAACACATTTTATGATGTTACTCTTTCAGATTTTATCTAAATTTCACGCAAATCCGAAGACACGATCTCCATAGTCATGTGATCAAATGGATCTGTTAGAGTTTTCATATTCCATCCTGATTGGCTAAGATTGACGTCGCAAGTTTGCAGGAGTGGCCCTTTTGAACAAAATGTTGCAAATCATATAACTGCACCGATCTGTGTAAAACTTTTTTGTTTCTTTCTGTGCAGCACTTTGGGCAATCTTTGGTTGTATGTAAATGTAATCCATAAATACAGTTTGATTTGATTTGAACTGCTTCCTCCTCCGCGCTCTGTGGCAGCACTCAGCTGGGTGAAGCTGAAAACAAGTTCCCCGGCGGGATGAAAAAGGTCACCAAAAAACAAACAAAAACAACACAAAAAAACATTGAAGACCCTTGCTCTACGGCACTGTTTCTCAACCAGTGGATCGAAACCCAAAAGCAGGCAAGGGACCGTAATATATTGGGCACAGACTTCTTGGTCAAAATGAAATACTCCAGCAAAAAAATACCTAAAAAGTGTACTTAAGTACAGTACTTGAGTACTTGTACTGTACAATTAGACCATTGTCTATCCAAAACTAGATATTCAACTTGATGTTCCCAGACGGAAGAAGATACAGAGAGAGAGACGGGAAACCTTTGGAAAATGTATTTGTTTCCTTGTCACGCAACCTCACACGCTTCACACTTGCAACATGGACATTCTACTTTACAGCATGATTTACACAGAGTTCTCTCTCTTGACAAACTGGCTATTTGACTTGAGTTCATTCAACCTCCACCATCAGTTTGACGATTTTTTCCACCTCAAACTGTGATGTATTCATCAGTGCCCATTTACTTCTCTTTTCCACCAGCTATTTAACACCAGTTTATTTTATTACATTTCATTTTATTTGATGGAGGTACAGGACAACAGTTGTTGAAAAACAGCATGTACAGTACTCGTTCATAAATAAATAAGTATATACATAAATCTATTCCATGTTCCCTGGTTAGAGAGCCTGCCTGGGAAGTCAGAGGTCCCAGGTTTGAGTCCAGGCCTCAGCCATGTGTCAAAGTGTCCTTGAGCAAGACACTTGACCCCTAACTGCTCCCTGAGGCTCTGCCTAAGTAGCGCCCACTGCTACTGTTACTTAGGATGGGTTAAATGCAAAGAACATATAACTGTAACTGTTATAATATATATATATATATATATATATATATATATATATATTATATGTCACTGTATATGCAAATATACAGTGACAAATACCACAAGGGGACCATATTATTATTATTATTATCATTTTCTTTTGCTTTAAAATATGTTCTGCTTTAACTAACTACCTGTTTTATTCTTATTTTTGTCTTTATTCCATTTTTGCAGTGGTGTACAAAGTATTCAAATGTTTTGCTTAAGTAAAAGTATCAATACTGCAATGTAGAAAAATACTGTTAAAAAAAACATTCTGGAATTCTAAATTGACTTGAGTAAAACTACAAAAGTATTGGTATCAAAATGTACTTAAAGTAACAAAAGTAAAAAGTACTCATTATGCAAGTTTTCAAATGTACAAAAATCTTTTGCAAATAGCTGATCACACTGCGTCGCGATGTGACGCATTGTGAGCTTTTAGACCGGCTATTTTCAAATGGCCGAAATGTACATAGTGCTGAAGTTGTTAATGTATGTTTTGTAATAATAATCTAAATCTACAAAGTAACAAGTAACTAACGTTTTCAAATAATTGTAGTGGAGTAAAAGTACAATATTTGCCTCTGAGATGTAGTGGAGTAGAAGTAAAAGTACTGAAAACTGGAAATACTAAAAATACCTAAAAAGTGTACTTAAGTACAGTAGGCCTACTTGAGTAAATGTTCTTAGTCACTTTACACCACTGCATTTTTGTACTTCTATTGTTATTAAGTTATTTAGCTGTTCCTGTCGTGTTTTTCACACTTACTGCGGGCTTTGATGACACACAGGGATCAATAAAGAGTATCTATAATTTATGCACAATAAATGAGAATGCGGAAATTTGAGGAAAGTATTGCAACAGCATGACTTTATCAACCTACAATGAGAGCATTGCAGGTTGACTAGATACCCAAACTAGATATTAAACTTCATTTTCACAGATGGAACAAGACGGAGGTGGGTTCCAATTTCCTTTAGGCAAAACTCCAACAGACTTATTTACTATTTACTGTTATAGCCAGTTTCCTTCTCGTATCCACCAGTGTGTGTGTGTGTGTGTGTGTGTGTGTGTGTGTGTGTGTGTGTGTGTGTGTGTGTGTGTGTGTGTGTGTGTGTGTGTGTGTGTGTGTGTCCGCGTGTGTGAATCATTTGGCCTAGATTTTCCAGCAAGACCCAATTTTGCAGCCTCACTCTTGTGTTTCGATAGCAGGTGAGTCAGTAGATTAGAGGTGTTGCCTCCAGATGCTTGCACCTTACCCAGACACAGTTTACAGATAACCTCATTGACATTCTCAGGTTCCCTATCAGCATTGGGTTTGTACCCAAACAGTGCTATCGGTGTGCAAGTAACGTACTCGGTGGTGTGCCCGCACACCCGTAACACCAACACCGGGTACCGTGACATCCCTACTAGCAAGCAACCAATAGACCCTAGCTAACAACTGCCTATTATACCCTACAAACCACCTATTAGACCCTAGCAACCACTGTTTTACGCAAAAAAAAACTATGTATAACACTACTCAACACTGTCAACACTATCAAAACTTTTAACACTACTACTACTTTAACACCTTTAAAACCTTTAACACCATCCGTAAAACCTTTATCACCCTCAAAACCTTTCAAACCTTTAACAACTTTAAAACATTTAGAACCTTAAACCTTTCAAACCTTTAGAACCTTTAAAACTAGGGATAATTTCGATATTGACTTTTCTACCGATATCCGATTTACAGATATATGCAGGCTTTTTCAACTAATTGTCCTGGTAACAGCATCACATATCTAATAAAATAAAACAGCTATACTATCAATATAAAGTCTATTCAATCTAATATAATACAGCGATGTTGTTAGGTTTTCAATAAAGTGAGTCCTGGGACTCACTGGTGGTCATTTGAACGAGTCCCACTACTCTTAGATTAGATGTTGGCATATTTGACAGTGCAGAAGCATAATTGCTACTATAACATTAACGAGCTGGACACCGACACACACACCTGCCCTCTGCAGTGCTCTAATTTGAAAGTGACTGGAGTCTGTCTCATGTACTTACTATACCTGCTAGCCTGGCATAGCGAGACTAATATCTGGAATCTCTGTGTGGAATCTGTGGAACGTTTTTTGTTTTTGTCTTTTTCTTTGTTATTTTTGTCTCCGCCAGGCCGAAAGGCATGGCGAGAGAGTATGTTTTTCCCCCTGTCTGTCCGTCCGTCCGTCCGTGTGTCCGTGTGTCCTGTCCGTGTGTTACCAGCTAATCTCCGGCACCGCTGGCCCGGTCGCTGCGAAACTGTGTACACCCACTCCCTGGATGCCAATTCAGAACCTCTGCCCCACATTTTTCACACGGGCCTGTCATAGCGCCACCAGGAGGCCGATTTGTGCAAAACCCATTTTTTCCCATTACACCTACAGCTTTTAACCAAACGTCATGCAAATCAGTACACAGTATCTCTATAGTCATGTGATCAACCCGGATCTGTCCGATTTCCCATATTCCATCCTCATTGGCTAAGGTTGGCTTCCAAAGTTTGCAGGATTGGTCCGTTTTGAACAAACTGCCTCAAATCATGAACGCCGCTTGCCATTTCCATAAAATTGCACACACACATTCCCACTAGGCCGAGGAAGAAATGCCACTTGAAGGTTTTCAAATCAGCCTCATAGTGGCGCTATAACTGGCCAATTTGCATTTTTAACTATAACTGCACCGATCTGCGTGAAACTTTGCACGCACACTCCTTAGAGGCCAAGGAAAAACATCTGCACTGCATTTTTCACATCTGCTTTTTACAGCGCCACCAGGAGGCCGACTTATGTAAAATACATTTTTGGAGATTATTCCTTCAGATTCTGTCCAAAAAACACGCAAATTGGTACACAGTATCTCCATAGTCATGTGATTCTGATGGATCTGTCCGATATATCATATTCCATCCTATTTGGCTTACAGTGGCTTCCAAAGTTTGCAGGATTGGTCAGTTTTGAACAAAATGCCTCAAAACATGAACGCAGTGTGCAATTTCCGTGAAAGTTTGCATGCATTTTCCCACTAGGCCGAGGAAGAAATGCCCCCCTTTTCACATAGGGTTTTTTGCATTTTTATGTGGTGAAATTGTGGGAAGTTGCGAAATATGCGGAAAGTTGTGAAATATGCGGAAAGTTGTGAAATATGCGGAAAGTTGTGAAATATGGGAAATATTGAAATATGCGAAAAGTTGCGAAAACTACGAAATATGTGAAAAGTTGCGAAATATGCAGAAATATGCGATGCGAATCGCATATTATGCGATGCGATGCGCATATTATGCGATGCGCTTTTTATGCGATGGAGCCTTTTTGAAAAAACGTTACCCCCGCATAATTATGCGCCATTTTGCTGATTATGCGGTAAATTATGCGATCGCAAAATCACATTTTTCTGGAGGGTCTAACTTATATGACACATCAGCTCACAGTGCAGACAATGCGGCTGAGTGATGGTGTGGTGGTCTAAGCATCAGACTCTCAGTGCAGAGATTACATGTTCAAATCCCAGTCATTCTATGGTTCCTTGCTTTTCAACTTTACTAACTGAAGGCTGACACATAAACACTTCAAGAGTACGAAGAGACATACGATGGGAGTGGCTGAGAGATGGTATAGCGGTCTAAAGATCAGACTCTAAATCCGAGTCATTCTATGATTCATTGCTTTTCAACTTTACTAACTGAAAGCTGACATAAACACTTCAAGACTACGAAGAGATACACCATGGGAGTGGCTGAGAGATGGGGTAGTGGTCTAAAGGTCGGACTTTCAGCACAGAGGTTCCATGTTCAAATCCCAGTTATCCCATACGTCGTAGTTGTAGTACTTTGACATTTTCAAGGCCAAAATACAAAAAAGCAAGTCAAAAGAACGAAGAGACATGTGAAGGGACTGGCTGAGAATTGGGGTAGTGGTCTAAAGGTTGGACTACCAGCACAGAAGTTCCATGTTCAAATCCCATTCCTCTCATACTTCGATGTTGTAGTACAGAGGTTCCATGTTCAAGTCCCATACTTCAAAGTTGTTGTACTTTGAAATTTTCAAGGCCAAAAAGCAAGTCAAGAGCACGAAGAGATATTTGAAAGGAGTGGCTGTGAGATGGTGTAGTGGTCTGAAGGTCGGACTCTAAGCACAGAGGTTCCATGTTCAAATCCCTGTTGTCCCAAACTTCAAAGTTGTGGTACTTTGACATTTTCAAGGCCAAAATACAGAAAAGTAAGTCAACAGCACGAAGAGACATGGGAATGGAGTGGCTGAGAGATGGGGTAGTGGTCTGAAGGTTGGACTCTCAGCACAGAGGTTTCATGTTCAAGTACCATATTTCAAAGTTGTAGTACTTTGACATTTTCAAAGCCAAAAAGCAAGTCAAGAGCACAAAGAGACATGCGAAGGTAGTGGCTGAGAGATGGGGTAGTGGTCTAAAGGTCGGACTCTCAGCACAGAGGTGCCATGTTCAAAACCCAGTTGTCCCATACTTCAAAGTTGTGGTACTTTGAAATTTTCAAGGCCAAAATACAAAAAAGCAAGTCAAATACACAGAAAGACATGTGAAGGGAGTGTCTGAGAGATGGGGCAGTGGTCTAAAGGTAAGACTCTCAGCACAGAGGTTCCATGTTCAAATCCCAGTCGTCCAATACTTCAAAGTTGTAATACTTTGACATTTTCAAGGCCAAAAAGCAAGTCAAGAGCACGAAGAGATATTTGAAAGGAGTGGCTGTGAGATGGTGTAGTGGTCTGAAGGTCGGACTCTAAGCACAGAGGTTCCATGTTCAAATCCCTGTTGTCCCAAACTTCAAAGTTGTGGTACTTTGACATTTTCAAGGCCAAAATACAGAAAAGTAAGTCAAAAGCACGAAGAGACATGGGAATGGAGTGGCTGAGAGATGGGGTAGTGGTCTGAAGGTTGGACTCTCAGCACAGAGGTTTCATGTTCAAGTACCATATTTCAAAGTTTTAGTACTTTGACATTTTCAAAGCCAAAAAGCAAGTCAAGAGCACAAAGAGACATGCGAAGGTAGTGGCTGAGAGATGGGGTAGTGGTCTAAAGGTCGGACTCTCAGCACAGAGGTGCCATGTTCAAAACCCAGTTGTCCCATACTTCAAAGTTGTGGTACTTTGAAATTTTCAAGGCCAAAATACAAAAAAGCAAGTCAAATACACAGAAAGACATGTGAAGGGAGTGTCTGAGAGATGGGGCAGTGGTCTAAAGGTAAGACTCTCAGCACAGAGGTTCCATGTTCAAATCCCAGTCGTCCCATACTTCAAAGTTGTAATACTTTGACATTTTCAAGGCCAAAAAGCAAGTCAAGAGCACGAAGAGACATGTGAAGGGAGTGGCTGAGAGATGGGGTAGTGGTCTAAAGGTCAGACTCTCAGCACAGAGGTTCCACGTTCAAATCCCAGTTGTCCCTTATTTCAAAGTTGTAGTACTTTGAAATTTTCAAGGCCAAAATACAAAAAAGCAAGTCAAAAGCACAAAGAGACACCTGCTGACGGCCCAAAGGTGCGTTGGCGCAGTGGTGTGGTGTGCTTGATCGGTTGCCTCTGCTACAGACAGTTCGCAGGTTCAAGTCCCATGCCATCAATGTACTGGAGGACCATCGGTGGGACTGCGTCCCTCCCCTGTTTCCTGATAGTTAAAGGTGGGGGGTTATGTCTGAAAGAACTCTGCCCAGCTAAGGTTTTAAAGAAGGACACTCGAACTCATTCAGAGCCACCGAGGTCCTCCACGTGCCTCAAAGGCTCTGATGTGTTTTTGGTGTTCCACGTGTTCTTGGTGTTTTCAGTGCTCTCAGTGTTTATCCACCAGATGGCCCTGTTCGCAAACCAGCGGATACCATACGAGTCCTTCAGAGGCACCAAGGCAGCAAAACCATGTGATCCCCAAAAGACACCCTGCTGAGCTTCTGCAGAAGGGGACGGGAGTGTAATCAGCCCAATGAATTCACGGGACCTAACATTTATTTCTGTAAAACCTTAGCTGGGCAGAGTTCTTTCAGACATAACCCCCCACCTTTAACTATCAGGAAACAGGGGAGGGACGCAGTCCCACCGATGGTCCTCTAGTACATTGATGGCATGGGACTTGAACCTGCAAACTGTCTGTAGCAGAGGCTACCGATCAAGCACACCACACCACTGCGCCAACGCACCTTTGGGCGCTCAGCAGGTGTCTCTTCGTGCTTTTGACTGGCTTTTTTGTATTTTGGCCTTGAAAATTTCAAAGTACTACAACTTTGAAATAAAGGGACGACTGGGATTTGAACATGGAACCTCTGTGCTGAGAGTCCGACCTTTAGACCACTACCCCATCTCTCAGCCACTCCCTTCCCATGTCTCTTTGTGCTCTTGACTTGCTTTTTGGCCTTGAAAATGTCAAAGTATTACAACTTTGAAGTATGGGACGACTGGGATTTGAACATGGAACCTCTGTGCTGAAAGTCCGACCTTTAGACCACTACCCCATCTCTCAGACACTCCCTTCACATGTCTTTCCGTGTATTTGACTTGCTTTTTTGTATTTTGGCCTTGAAAATGTCAAAGTACCACAACTTTGAAGTATGGGACAACTGGGTTTTGAACATGGAACTTCTGTGCTGAGAGTCCGACCTTTAGACCACTACCCCATCTCTCAGCCACTCCCTTCACATGTCTCTTCGTGGTTTTGACTTGCTTTTTTGTATTTTAGCCTTGAAAGTTTCAAAGTACTACAACTTTGAAGGATGGGACAACTGGGATTTGAACATGGAACCTCTGTGCTGAGAGTCCGACCTTCAGATCACTACACCATCTCTCAGTCACTCCCTTCACATGTCTCTTTGTGCTTTTGACTTGCTTTTTTGTATTTTGGCCTTGAAAATGTCAAAGTACTTTGAAGTATGGGACAACTGGGATTTGAACATGGAACCTCTGTGCTGAATGTCCGACCTTTAGACAACTACCCCATCTCTCAGCCACTCCCTTCACATGTCTCTTCGTGCTCTTGACTTGCTTTTTGGCCTTGACATTTTCAAAGTACTACAACTTTGAAGTATGGGACTTCAACATGGAACCTCTGCGCTGAGAGTCTGATCACCATCCCACTACACCATCTCTCACTGACTAACAGCAGATGTCTCTTAGTACTGTTGACGTGTTCTTTTATATGTCAGCCTTCAGTTTGTAAAGTTGAAAAGCAATGAACCATAGAAGGGCTGGGATTTGAACATGGAATCTCTGTGCTGAGAATCCGACCTTGGGACCACTGCACCATCTCTCAGTCACTCCCTTCACATGTCTCTTCGTGCTTTTGACTTTCTTTTTTGTATTTTGGCCTTGAAAAATCTCTCAGCCACTCCCATAGTATGTCTCTTCGTACTCTTGAAGTGTTAATATGTCAGCCTTCAGTTAGTAAAGTTGAAAAGCAATGAACCATAGAATGCCTGGGATTTGAACATGGCATCTCTGTGCCGAGAGTCTGATCTTTAGACCGCTACACCATTCCTTCAGATTCTGTCCAAAAAACACGCACATTGGTACACTGTATCTCCATAGTCATGTGATTCTGATGGATCTGTCAGAATATTTCATATTCCATCCTATTTGGCTTACAGTGGCTTCCAAAGTTTGCAGGATTGGTCAGTTTTGAACAAAATGCCTCAAAACATGACCGCAGTGTGCAATTTCCGTGAAATTTTGCATGCAGATTCCCACTAGGCTGAGGAAGAAATGCCCCCCTTTTCACATTCACATTGGCCTGTTATAGAGCCACCAGCAGGTCTAATTTAGCAAAACACGTTTTTGGAACAAAATGCCTCAAATCATGAATGCAGTGTCCGATTGAAAGGCCTAAGAAGAAATGCCACCCTTTTCGCATTGGCCTATTATAGCGCCACCAGGAGGCCACAATAACCTACCTGACCTGGCGGAGACCTGTGCTCCGAGGAGCACTTTTTCTAGTTTGCTATTGTTTTTAAACCCTGTAGCACTTTGTGATTTACAAAAAGGTAAATTGTGTTATAAATCAAATGTATTATTATTATTATTATTGCAGCCAGGCAAGGAAGCCTACCGTAGTATCAAGGGCAACACCACCAGGATACTGAACAGTTTCCACCCGGCTGCTGACTGTTGATCAAGGCCTGACCACTGCCTGTCACTGGGCTGGCCATACACTTTACCTTTCCTTGTGGATCTAGCGTGTGGATTTCACCTGTGAAAGTTACCGCCCTACGCAGACTACCATTCTATGTGACCAGGACAATGTGTTGTGAACAGTTTTGCACCTTAATGTCTAATCTCATGTACAGACCTGCTGCTAATGTGGACCTACACCCAAGTGTTACCACCTTGCAACGTATGTCTAACCTCATGTACTTACTGTACCTGCTAGACTAATATCTGGAATCTCTGTGTGGAACCTGCATTTCCAAGGGGCGGATTTGCACTGGCAGATTCGTCTGGTTTCCAGGATATTTACCTGCTGGTGTATGTATTTCTGTCTGATCAAGTATTCAATCAATATATGAAGATGTGTTTATTTTTGCCTCTCCTTTACATGTTTTTCTTTATTGTCTCCGCCAGGCCGAAATGCATGGCAAGAGAGTATGTTTTGCACCCTGTCCGTCCGTTGGTCCGTCCGTCTGTGTGTCCTGTCCGTCCATTAGCAGCTAATCTCCGGCACCGTTGGCCCGGTTGCTGCGAAACCCGGCACACACACTCCCTCGATGCCAATTCAAATCATGAACACAGCCTGCGATATCCGTGACATTTCACATGCACATTCCCACTAGGCCGAGGAAGAAATGCCACCCTTTTCACATAGCGCCACCGCAGGTCTAATTTAGCAAAACATATTTTTGGAACAAAATGCCTCAAATCATGCATGCAGTGTCCGATTGCCGTGAAAGGCCTAAGAAGAAATGCCACCCTTTTCACATTGGCCTATTATAGCGCCACCAGGAGGCCACAATAACGTACCTGACCTGGCGGAGACCTATGCTCCGACTTTTTCTAGTTATCATTCTTTTTGGCCCATCGATTTTTGTGACATGTCAGCATAGCTCAAAAAGAGCTCCAACCTGACACAGACGTTCAGACCGGCTGATTGAAAACCACAGATAGTATTGAAGTGAAACCTCATATTCATATCTAGTACACTTTAAAAAAAACTGATATGTCAAAGCCATACATTAGAAATAGTTTTTCTTTGCTAAACAAAAACTCCTTTACTCGGTTCCACAGATAAAATGAGTGAAAATAGCTGATCTACAAGCTCACAACGCCTCAACATTTTTGCCTCTTTCTTAGATTATTTGACAATTTGGCCAATGTTTGACCAGTTTTTATAGTTTGTTGTTGATTACTTTTGATGCAGTAATGGTCTTTTTCTTTTCTTTTTTTTTGGGGAGGTATTAAAAAGGTCTTAAAAGTCCTTAAATTGTCACTTCACTGTCATCTGGGGACCCCCCTCCCCCCCAAAAAAATGTTTCAATCGACCCACAGGTTGAGTCTTAGAGCACTGGTTGTCAATGTGGGGTCCGGGTATCCACAGGGGTCTTCCAGGGGTCCTTGAAGGCAAGGAGGGATTAGCCATGGGACCAGTGTGGCCAAGGCCCAGGGGCCAAGGGGCCGGTGGTTAATCAGCTGCTTGAAGGGGCTCCCCAGCAAATTGAGGAACAGGAATAAACTCTTAAAGGTTCTATGACATTCATTTTCACTTTTTTTATTTTCAATGTTTTATTTGGGGTTTTATGACCTCAATTACACCCAAAAAAACTGAACTTAGAACATTCAGTGGATTTTCTGTGGTCTGGGGTTTTCTGAATAATTAGGCTGAAAAGTAATCTGAGCTTGGCCCTTCGACAGTGAGGTCACAGTCGATTAATCCCGCCCACTCTCCTCCTCGCCCCTCCCCTCCCCTATCCTTTCCTTTGGGGGGGGCGGAGCAGAGGCGATGATTGACAGGCAAAATCCCTCACCAGCGACACCCGCAGGCAAAGATTTCTTTTTTCATTGCAGTTGAAAAGGCTTTAGAAATGTGAGAGAAAAACACCTGCCATGGATCAATGGAATGGAATTTTCACTTAAAACATTTTGTACACTTTTGAAGGACCAGGACAAAGACTTTGAATGTGGTGTAAAAGTGAATGTCATTAAACCTTTAAGCCTTGTTTTTGAAGAATGTTGAAATATCTTGACAAATCTTCTGTTATGGGTCCCAGGTAAAAAAAAATCACACCCGGTGTGAAGTGGGCGGTGTGGTCATCACAGTGGTCATCACAGTGATGGAAGCTCACTTAAAAAAAAAGTTTTTTTTTTTAAAGGGGCAGTTCACCCCCAAAATAACTTTTTTTCTATTGATTACTGACCATCTGGAGCCTTGAATTCATAGATATTTTTTTGTTTTTGTCACATTCCTAAGCCAATAATTTGATTATAATAAATTTGTCCCCATTGATTCCGGTAGGAGACACAAATGCATTTGTGTCTCCTACCGGAATCAATGGGGCTAAATTTATTATAATCAAATAATAAAGGAAGGAATGCGACAAAAACAAAAAAATATCCATGAATTCAAGGCTCCATGGGGTGAGTAATCAATAGAAAAAAAGTTATTTGGGGGGTGAACTACCCCTTTAAGTGCATAGTCCTATTTATAGGTTATTGATTTCATCATGTGTCTCGCTAGCCAATCACAGTGCTGAATAGAGTCAGCCAATAGAGTCAGCCAATCACAGTACAGCTAGGGGTGTACTAATGCTAGGGGTGTACTAATTATGAGCCAATCACAGTACAGCGAAGGGTGTACTAATGAGGTGTCCCAACCCCACTTATAGGGGCGGCTACACCGCCCAAAAATATGAAAATAATCAAAATGACGTCAAAGACTCCTAGACTCCATATTTGGGCATGCCTGAAACGGAACTCCATATATGGGCATAAAAGGAACACAGACAGATACAGAAATCTCCATTTATGACTATGAGCATAACAGGGACCTGACAGACGACAGGTGCAACTGGTACTCTGACAACAGGTACAACGGGTATTGTATAACCAGGTGTGCCATACATTAATTTGGGGGTCCATAACATAAAAATGTTTGAGAACCACTGTCTTAATAGAGATGCACCAGGGGAATCCTCCATCCTGTCCGTTTCTGCTGTGTCACTGGGCATGTTGTGAGGCCGTCCTTCGTGAGATTGTTCACACAAACAGGGACTTGTCTGATGGAACGTCATGCGCCAGTTGTTTCCTCAAATTGAGTTGCGCTAATTCCACAAACGGCACCGCAGCTAGGAGGCAGAGGCTCTACCATGAGAGAGTGTGGTGGCCGTGCACGTGGGGGGATGGGTAGATATGATTCCCTGTACTTTTCCATCGGGCAGCTGAATAAATGAGGGCCTCTGGAAGTTTCTAAGCCCCTCCAGTCTTGCCTCATCAAGGGGGTTGATTTTTCTTCCCTTGAGCTTTTGAATCGTACACCCCCCCAATCCCTTCAAATAGAGGGGGCCCCAGGCGTCTCTCAGCGAGAGCGTTATTGTTTTGTGTGTGTGGAGATGACATGCTTCTTAGCCCTCAAGGATCGGTTGAGTCCTGAGGCCAGTTCTTTATCAGATAAAGAACCTGGGGTCCGGGCCCCCCTTGTGGGGCCGCCAAAGATCACAGGGGGGCATGTCTGTTTGGGGGTAGTTCAACATTTAAACATGCGCAAAATCATAGTTAAAGGGGTATTTCATATATTAATTATATAACTCTTTATAACCCATGTAACATGGAGCACAAAATGTTTCAAAAATATCCGTGTCGTGATGCGACACATTGTGATCATGTAGATTGGCTATTTTTGCTATTCGTCATATGAGTATAGGGCATTAGTGGTTCAAATCTTCTGAAAAGCACAAGCGTGATGTGTGTGAGTGCATATGTGGGGGGTCTCAGCTTTTTCAGATGCAAGAGGGCTCCAAAGAAAAAAGGTTGGTAACCACTGCTTTACCATCTGCGACCGGGGTCCCCGCCATCCTCCTGTCAACGTGTTTATTTTTAGTTTTTTAGATTTGACCCCTTGACCAACCAACAGCCGATGGGAGACAACTCACTGAACCATCTTGTGGGAAATTGTTCATGCTTTGGCGTATAGAAATATCCGCCATTATGAGTTAGCCTTTCCTCATGAAAACTACAATTACGCTTGCGTGAGCTTTAAGCAATAGTTAGTTAGCGTAGCTAGCATACCTGCTGTTTCCACAGCCACAAGAATGTATGAAAACCCAGACTTGATTAAACAACTTTCTTTTCCGGTGACTGAAATAGTTGAGTTGCATTCAAGGACATGGGTGGGCCTCACATTGCTTACCTGGAATGTGAACTTTCTAACCCCTCCTTAAGCTTCACCTTTCGCCTATGACCACTGTGTGTGTGTGTGTGTGTGTGTGTGTGTGTGTGTGTGTGTGTGTTTGTGTGGGGGGGGGGTCTCTAAACACAGTAAAATGTTATCCATTTGTTTATCCATAACTCTGAGGGGGTACAAATGGAAGCAAATGGACCCTTGTACCCTCTCAGAAGTTAGTTCCTCTTTTCAAGGCACACTGTGATGATAGCATGATATATCACATACACCGCCTCCCACAGTTGTTGGCATGAGTGCACGTGTGTCAACTTAAGCAATATGGGACAATGATCCCCGGCCCCGGCCCACACACACACACACACACACACACACACACACACACACAGGCACACGCACACGCACACGCACACACCATGATGAGCAGGCTCAAAAACACACACCTATACATACATAGTTCACTACAGAGAGAAACACAAACCCAGGTGCATGCATGCAGCTCAAAACGTGCAAAAACACACGTAAAAAACACTGGGAACTGTCCGTGCACTGACAAATGTGTACGTGGCAAGACTTGTCCACGTCTGTGGCACATCTTTGATAAAAAGAAAAAAACAAATACCCCCCCTTATTTTGTTCAATGTGTGATGAAAGCACTGACTGCACTGATAAGACCCAATTATTGATATCTCACATATGGAATAGGCTTGGACCATGCTGCATTGATCGCTGTGTCAGTCACAAGATTTTCTTCAGAATATATTGAATCATTGCGGAAATTCTATTGTTTTAAAATGTGTAGCTACGGCACATTAGGAGTCCACTAATCAGGTCTAGGTGTTTTTGGTCATATTAACAGCTCATTTTGTAGGTCTGTGGCAAACATAAAGAAAACCTCCATCACAAGCCTGACTATTTCCCACAGTTTTAATTATTCCAGATTAGAGGCAGTATTAATACAGAGCATTGATGTGTTCTATTGGGATAGAATAACTAAAAGTCTTTGCTTCTATGGCAAAGTCAGAATCACACTTTGTTTTTGCCAGATATATTGTCACATAGCCTATAAGGAATATGATGTGGTGAAGGGCATTGTGGTATCCAAGACAGACAAACATGCTATTAATATACTGTAGGTAGGTGTGTCTTTCTCTTCTACATGCCCTTTTCTTAGTTGACCGGGGTCCTCCAGGGCTCTATACAAGGTCTGCTCCTTTTTCCCCTCTTCACAATACAGTATTTCTTCACTGAAAATAGCAGATCTACAAGGTCACAATGGTGCAACCCATTGTACGCTATGCATTTGTGATCTGCTATTTTCACCAAATGTTTGCATATAATGACATGCGCAGAATAGGGACACTATTGTTCATGCATGCGATTAATAGTTAATTTTGTATTTTTTATGTATTTGTTTTGACTAAGTTTGTGGTTTTGTGTTTGCTTTGTTTTGTGTGCTTCTCTGGTTGTCCTATCAGCTATCTTGTGAACCCTGAACATGAAAAAATATTGCAATAACTAAATAAATGATCACAAATAAAGATCTATCACAAACCCTACCCACTTTGGTAATCCACATACAATGCATAATCAACATTATCAAAACCACATAATTACAAACAGGATTTGCAACCAAGTAGGGAACAATCCACAATAAACAGTAAAACTGCTGTCACATCAGACACTGCACTTTTGTTACTTTTGTTCCGTTAATGTTTGATTCATCAAATTGATATTAACCATGACAGATGACCAGAGATATTCAAATTGAAATCATCTTCACATAAATGGCCAAGACCTCTTTATTCATGGACTTATTTATCTCAAGCATAATGTGATGTGGTCTATGATTTACTTGAAATACATAGAGGATAGGCTAATGGTATTGCACCATTACTTTGGTGATAATTAAGGTAATTTCTTGTTGCTTACCCCCTTATGTAGAAAATACTGAATGTCATTACCTTGCAGTGGTATCAGAACATTAGGAGTATTAAGAAACCCTGCCAGGCCGGTTTGCCTAGCCAGAGCTGTGTCAGGCGTGGGTTGCAGCCGTCAGGACACGATGAATCTGCGGAGGGGAAATAGAGTTTGTAAAGCGCTTTTGGAGGTGCACTCTATAGCAGTGGTTCTCAACCTGTGGGTCGGGACCCCCAGGGGGGTCCCCACATGATTTTGGGTGATGACAGTGAAGTGACAATTTAAGGACTTCTAAGACCTTTTTAACACCTAAAGAAAGAAAAGAAAATAGACCATTACTGCATAAAAATAAATCAACAAACTATACTATAAAAACTGATCAAACGTTGGCCAAATTGTCAAACAATTTAAGAAAGAGGCAAACTGTGAAAATAGCCGATCTACAAGCTCACAACACCTCGCGTTAGGAGCTATTTTCACAATATTTATCTGTGGAACCGAGTCAAATCAAAATGTAATGCCTCAACTCCTACATTCCAAGTGCTTGTCAGGGTGGGGGGTCCCCAGTTCAAATATGATTATTTTGCTCTATAGAGGTGCCTCAGCATGCGATTCCAATTTGGGGATGATTAGATATTGCGTTCATGATATATACTGTATGTGTCACACTATAAGTAAGTGACTATGCCACCCTTACATATAGTGAGAGGTCCCACAAACCCATTAACCATATATACCTGTATGCATATAGTTAGTATATGTAATTTACGCACGCACGCACGCACGGACACACACACACACACACACACACACACACACACACACACACACACACACACACACACACACACACACACACACACACACACACACACACACACACACACACACACACACACACACACACACAGTACTGTAACACCCCAGCAATGACCACAGGAGGGCAGTGGTAGTCTGAACATCATTACAGAGACAACGCCACGAAGGTTGCTCCAACTTGCTAGCTAGGGCAAAAGCATGGAGGTATAAAAGGAATGTCTTTGTTTGAGTTTAACAGAAGGTGCTATTTTCAAAAACTCTTGAACAAATGTGAAAAATGTATAATATTTCTTGAAACATTTTAACAACACAAATCTTATAGGGGTCCTTGGCCCTAACCCTTGGCACAAAATATGTTCAGATGGGGGTCAGCCGAACAAAAGTCACATTTACTCTAATGTAGCCCACCTGTACACAAGATTTAGCTACAGTAACAATAAAGAACCTTGAACTTTGATAGATGTACAGTATATTCATTCATTCTTAGTGATCAAAAAAAAAATTTCATGCAGTTGACACAGGAAACAAAGACAGCTCTCACCAGTGGTGTAAAGTATAAGTACATTTACTCAAGTATACTGTACTTAAGTACAATTCTGAGGTATTTTTTACGTTACTGGAATATTTCCAAATTTCAGTACTTTTACTTCTACTCCATTACATCCCAGAGGCAAATATATTACTTTTACTCCACTACAATTATTGGACGATTTTAGTTGTAACAGAGTATTTCTGTATTGCAGTATACCAGTATTGATACTTTTACTTCTTCCACCACTGGGGGCAGACATGAACATTCAGTAGAACTGAGAAAACTAGAACAGGGAACATAATACACATAAAAATACAAGACCCCCCAAGGGAAGGCTCCTGATGTCCCACAAGGTCCATGAGGAAGAGAACTTGAGAGGACTAGAGGGGACAAGAGAAGGTGCCGGTAAAACAGACAGGCGGTATCGACATAAAAATATAATTAAAAGTACCATAAGTAAAAGTACTCATTGTGCAGAATGTCCCATTTATCAAGTTCAAAATGTATGAAACATCTTTGGAAAATAGACGATCCACAAGCTCACAATGCGTCGCATCGCAACGCATTGTGAGCTTGTAGATCTGCTATTTTCAAATGGCCAAAATATTTAAAGGGCTGAAGTGTGAAGTTAGTGTGTTTTGTAATAACAATCTAAATCTACAAAGAAAGTAACTAAAGTTTACAAATAATTGTAGTGGGGTAAAAGTACAGTCTTTGCCTCTGAGATGTAGTGGAGTAAAAGTAAAAGTACTGAAAATTGGAAATAGTCCAGTAAAGTAAAAATACCTCAAAATTGTACTTAAGTACAGTACTTGAGTTAGAGTACATGTACTTAGTTACTTTACACCACTGGGGGCTGAATCCCCCTGGAGTATTCTTCCACAGCTGGACAGGGAGGGGACTTGAGACTGAGACCTACAGTAAAGGAGGCTGGACTGATAGAAATATAAGACAGAGACAATAAAGGAAATTAGAAAAGTACAGGGATTCCTCTCTCGGATGACAAAGACCCAGCATAGAAACCTTTAGTGAGGACTCGGTTTCCTTTATGCAAAAAAACCCCTCTTGAACCACTATAATAACTCTTCTGAAGAAATAACTCTTGGGCTGCCAAGATAGGAAATTAAAGTAGGACTGATCAATTACTCTGGTTTCATGCTAATTGTGGTTTGGGTCTTTTTTTTATCTGAATTTGACCAGGAAGCCCCTTGAGATTTAATCTCTTTTTCAAGGGCCAAGCTAGTGCACCATTAAAAACAATTAAACATTCTAAAATAGAACCTGTCAAAAATAGATACAGAAACATTTAGAGCATACTAAAAACAGACAAGGAAAATAATTTTCTATTGACTTTTACAGTATGTAACAGTGATTATGGTTTATGGCTAATCACCTGCTAAGCTTTTGCCTGCAATAAAGCTACACAATTCTAATTACGGACTTTGTCACTGTTATTCTCATCAGGAAGCCACATAGATTTTCAAAGGAGGTCCCGTCCCCTTGCACCTGCACCATATGTGATTAAGGGGGAGCCAGTAAGAATGCGGTAATAAGTATATGGGCACTGTCCTTTCTTTTTTTTAGCAAGTTGCATGTGAACATGATGCTGATGATAATTTGTTATTCTTCTTTTTTGTTGAGTCTGTTGTTTCTTTTCGATTTGCCAGTTTGGCGCTCTAGTCTGAAAATGTCAAGCTGCGCCTGCGCTTAATGATCTTCACCTGTATGAAGTGAGGCACAGACCATTGTTTTGGACCCTAGTCCTTTACATATTGATTTTCAGATGCTTCAGAGTGGGGGTAATCTCCCCAAATCTAGCACTATAGAGCGTCGCAGTTCCCGTCCACTTCCTGTTTTTTTTGGTGCCGGAAGAAAAAACTCAATGCATTTTTCCATTGACATTTCCAAAAATATTTATATCTATTAATTTAAGCCTCGAATCAAGCCATCATGAGATGACATGAATCATGACCATAAAACGTTTTTTTCTGTGATTTTTTTTTATTTTATATTTAATTATATGATATACTATATTTAATAAATACCCTTTGTTTTGCCGTTTTCAACAAAAAAAAAATCACAGAATCAAACGTTTATGGTCATGATTCATGTCATGTCATGATGGCTTGATTCGAGGCTTAAATTAATAGATATAAATATTTTTGGAAATGTCAATGGAAAAATGCATTGAGTTTTTTCTTCCGGCACCAAAAAAAACAGGAAGTGGGCGGGAACTGCGACGCTCTATAGAGATGTCATTTTGAAAATATAACATTTTGGTCTTGCTTTTGTGGACCCTGAACTGTGATCTACCAACTTATGTTGTCTTTAAATGTGTTATCTAAATAAAGGTGACTTGATTTGACTTAATTCTCCCTGATGTTGATGGTATTACACCTGTGATCTATAGACCAATTATTTGTTTACTAACATTGAGACTGGACGCACAGGTGATTGTTTCACACAATCAATTCCCAACCTGTTGTTTTGGGGTGCGCTGGTTTCAGCACACTCCAACCCCCTTGTGTGTTGGCTAGTGAGGCACGTCCTAGCGAGACCTGACAGAATGGGTTTCATTGGGCGCATACTGGTTGCGCGCATACTGGTTCTTATCAGTGTGACGTCGTCTGTTAAAGGATCTACACCATGAATTTAAAACATAATAATAATATTATTGTCTCCGCCAGGCCGAAAGGCGAGTATGTTTTACCCCCTGTCCGTCCGTTTGTTTGTGTGTCCGTTTGTCCATCTGTCTGTGAACAGCTAATCTCAGGCACCGTTGGCCCGGTCGCTGTGAAACTGTGCACGCACACTCCCTGGATGCCAATTCAGAACCTCTGCCCCAAAATTTTCACATGGGCCTGTTATAGCGCCACCAGGAGGCCGATTTGTGCAAAACCCTTTTACTCCTACAGATTTTATCCAAACGTCATGCAAATCGGTACACAGTATCTCTATAGTCATGTGATCAACACGGATCTGTCCGATTGTCCATATTCCATCCTCATTGGCTAAGGTTGGCTTCCAAAATTTGCAGGATTGGTCCGTTTTGAACAAAATGCCTCAAATCATGAACGCAGCTTGCGCTTTCCGTGCAATTTCACACGCAAATTCCCATTAGGCAGAGGAAGAAATGCCAGCCTTTTCACATTGGCCTGTTATAGCGCCACCAGCAGGTCTAATTTAGCAAACCACATTTTTGGAACAAAATGCCTCAAATCATGAATGCAAGGTCTGATTGCCGTGAAAGGCCTAAGAATAAATGGCACCCTTTTCACATTGGCCTATTATAGCGCCACCAGGAGGCCACAATAACCTACCTAACCTGGCGGAGACCTGTGCTCCGAGGAGCACTTTTTCTAGTTTAATATCATATATCCCTCAAACGTTTTTCAAAAGGTTTGAGCCTAAATCGAGCCTAAATCAAGCCTCAGATATACTCAACTAACTTCTCTCTGGCTTATAAAGCACTTTCACCTGCAATACCACATTGTCCTGTTTGGCACGGGCGCTATTGAGACAGTTTGTATGCATGTTATCTCCTGGTTCTGTGTGGAAAAAGTAAAAATTAAAAATAAGAAAATTAAAATAAAGATGATTATTATTATTATTATTTTGGAACTGAAAAACGGGAGGTATTGTACCCTGACGTGACGTCACGTCAGGGTGCAAATCAGTTTGGCCTGTTTTGAGACAAATTTACAGAAAACCCCAGATTTGCTGTGAAAGTCTGAGTGTTCAAACTGGGGTATTTTTGGGGATAGAAGAGAGGTAGGGGAGACCAAAAACACACAAAAAAGAATACAAAGTTTAAATTCATGGTGTAGTCCCTTTAAGGGGTCTATAAAGGTTTATCTTGTTGTACCATCATTTGGCAGCAGATTTGTATCCAAACTAATGAGCATTTTGTACTGGGTTTATCATGATATCAATTTGTAACTCTGAGGGCCCTGAGAGTGTACAAATATACCCCTACAGGTCCATTTGGTTAAGCCCTAAAGTGCAGGAACTAAGGGTTCACTTGAGGATTGTATGTGCAGCTGAGACTGGAAAACCTTCTAGGGATGATGAGCAGGTTTCAGATTCCACTGGTGGGGGTTGGGTGGTGGTGTGGAGGTAAAACAAAACCCCGGCCATTCAAACCTACGTTTTAAATGTTCACCAGGGCACTTGCGTACAATTGTTATTGCCCTGAACGTGGTGACTTCAAGCGACATGTGAATGTGGTTCAATATGCTAAGTTCAAATTAACTTCAGATGATGAGAATGACAAAAGTATCATATTACGTGAAAAACAATAGATTGGTTCCTGCATAATGCCAAACAGTCAAAACTGAAGTTTTGACTGTTAACTGTGTTGATGAAGCTGTCACAGTGTTGCTGTGAACAAGGTTTGAAAAAGAAAAAGAAAAAAAAGAAAGAAAAAAAAGAAGAAAGAAATAGCTGACTATTCCTTCTAGCTAAAGGCCATTCTAAAGTAATGAGTTTTTAAAAGGTTTTTAAAAGTGGACACCGAAGTGGCCTGTCTAATTTGCAGGGGGAGTTGGTTCCACAGAAATGGAGCCCTAGCAGCGAATGCCCTGTCACCTTCCGTCACAAGGTTTGTCTGGGGGGGTCAAGTAAAAGTTTGTGTGCTGATCTAAGATTGCGGGTGGGTTTGTGGGGAGACAGGAGGTCAAAAATATAAATAGGAGCAAGTCCGTTCAGTGCTTTAAAAACAAACAATGACATTTTAAAATCTATTCTGAACGCCACTGGTAGCCAGTGCAGTGAAGCAAGAACAGGGGTGATGTGGTCATACCTCCTTGTTCTTGTAAGAACTCTAGCTGCTGTGTTCTGAATTAGTTGAAGGCGATTGATTGGCTTTTTGGGGAGTCCAGAAAAAAGTGAATTACAGTAGTCCAAGTGGTTAGTGACAAAGGCATGAATAAATAAGGGTTTGTGCATCGCTAAATGAGATAAAAGATCTGATTTTGGAAATATTCCTAATTTGGAAAATGGCTGTTTTTGCAATGTTAGAAAAATGCTTTGTGAAGTTTAGGTCTGAGTCAAATAGGACTCCCAGGTTCCTTGCTTCATGGGTGCACTGTAACCCCTGTGTGTGTAATAACTGCGTTACCCTGTCTCTACGGGTTTTTGGTCCAAACACAATAATTTCTGTTTTGTCATTGTTTAGCATAAGAAAGTTATTTGACATCCAGGATTTCATGGCAGAAAGACAGGCAATCAAAGGGGAGACAAGAGAAACCGGAGAAACTGTGGCAGGGTCTGATGGGTCTAAGGAAAAATAAATGTGTGTCGTCAGCATAAAAATAGAAGGAGACGTTGAAATTGCGAATAACTTGGCCTAAAGGAAGAAGATAAATACAAAATAATAACGGACCAAGGATTGACCCTTGGGGGACGCCACAAGTGACATCTGCATGGCTAGAGGACGCATCGCCAACTGAGACCGTGAAGGTTCTGTCGCTCAGGTAGGACCTAAACCAGTCACCAAAAATAGCCAATCTATAAGCCCACAATGCATTGCATTGTGATCTTCTATCTGCTATTTTTGCTATTTTGGAAAAGAACATTTCAGAAATTTCCCCAAAATAGGGATGCCAGGCTTAATGAGGTTTAAAAAAGCCACTCGCAAGTAGTGTATTTTAGAGTATTCAATATGCCGCAGCAGCACTCACAGAGAAATGAAACATTTCGGCTGTTCCTGTTGGACTTCGTCAGTGTGTGTGTGGATCGCCTAAGCGGAAGAATCAGAATCAGAATCTTTATTGTCACATCACAGGTTTACAGGTGTAAAGAAGTGGGTGGAATTCATTTTTGTGCAAGCTCCATTATTTTTTAAGTGACCCGTATTTTGTTCCAAAAGTCATTAATTATTCAAATCACATAAGTTTGAGTCCCATCATTGATAGCTACAATGCCAAACTATTAGGATTGTTTTTAATTGAATTAAGTTGTGACTTTTTGGTTTAAACTTTTTAAAATATTTCGAAATAATCTATTTTTTTAATGTAAGAAACAAATAAAAGGGGATATTTACTCGCAGCCCATAAAAATCACTCCGCAACCCACACATGGGTCCCGACCCACTGTTTGGGAAACTCTAGTGGCAAGTTAAAAGACGAATGTAGGTCCCGTTTCAATTTGTGGCCAGGTGCTCGTAAAAAAACACACGCAAAAACCACAAGGACATTTCAACAGATAAACAACACGCAATCCTCCCCTGTATATCTTTCTTTCCTGTATGAGGATGTTGAACAGAGTCACCTTTTATAACAATTTATTGAATTGTGACAAGGAAAATTACCCGGGGGTAAGGTGAAAATAGCAGATCTACAAGCCCATTGGGAGCTTGTAGATCTGCTATTTTCACGACACTGAAGGTTTCTTCCCGACAGCAACAATATCTAAATGTATCTTCAGTCTCGTTTCGGAGCTCTGTGTCAGAGCTCTGTTGCTGCAACCAAAGCACCCGGGTGGGTTTGAATTTTTTAACACAAGGGTCTCATGTTGCTCTCTGATGACCTAGTCTTGCTGACCCTCATGACCTAAAAGGGGGTCAACGGTCATATGAATACCAAAATGCTAATTGCATTTTGTGAAGTGTGGGTGATGACGGGGTGAGTAAATGGTTTAAGGACTTGGGTTAGAAAAACATGTCAAACAACATCTTGACAAGATGTAGCCCACAGAATATCAACTTCAACTTCAACTTCAACTTTATTGTCATATCACAGACAAACTTTGTTTTATTGCTCAAAGTAGGATGATATAAGAGAGGTATTTGTTAGTAAGATGTCTTCTATTTGTGGAAATTTCCTTGAGTTAGATGATTATGAAAAATTTGAGATATGTTTTGTTAAAGGAGCTTTTGTTGTGGCCGATTTTATTTGTCAAGCTTGGGAGAGAAGACAGAACAGTCTGTATAATTCTGAGATGTAATTGAATGTACTACGTGAATACATTGTAAAACATGTTATAAATGTAAAATGGTGTCTTATAAACCCATGAGGGTTGGGCACTTTGTGTGCAGGACACAGAAATAAAATTATCTATCTATCTATGTAACAACGTGGGTGAAATTCTTTGTCATACAAATGGAATGCTGTGCTTTTGTTTAGTACGTTCAGGTATGTTACTACTTTACGGCTGGTATAACATAGGCTATTAATAGGATATTGTCACTTTTTAGCTGCAGTACATTTACATTTAATACCACACCAATGTGAAAACAACTACTGTATGTGTATCATAGTACATACAGTAGTATGTATTGACACACACACACACACACACACACACACACACACACACACACACACACACACGCACACACACACACACACACACACAGACATTTTAGCGGAGAGCCTACTTTTACATTTCAGCGATTTTGCGTTAAACATCTGCTGAAACACTTGTGTCAACCAGTTGGTTGTAACTAGATATGCGTTAGGGTTGGCTATGAGGTCAGTCCCAACTCAACTTTTAGAATGGAGAGACCGTTGAGCAAGGCACGCCTGAATGCCTTTAAGTGTACTCAGTTGACCACAACTCTGTAAATAAAGGTCAAGGGGGGATTAGGTTCGCGTCCAGCGGGCTGTGCAATGAAGTGTGAAGTAACAAGACAACGTTCTAACTGAATTGAAAATTATATAGCTGACAGTTCTGAAGTGAGAATGCTGACATGATTCTTTTCTGACTTTGGACATTTTACCTGCCTTTGGTTTTTCTGTGTTATTGTCAGACTCTGATTATGTGGGTTACTGCTGAAGACTAGGGAACAAATCAAAAGTACTCAAACCAGGGTGAGGCAGTGATGCAAGCATGGAGAGGGTGATAAACTGGATCAGCCCAAGGGCTGATAACAGTTATCAGTTATCAGGGGGCCTGAATGCTTGATAATTAATGTTTAGCCTATATCATGCCCTGTTGCCAGGATGGTCAAGTGACTGAAGCGTAAAAGTAAACATGCTCTTTGCATGTGTATATTTAGCGTGTATGTGCGGTATTTCAAGTTCATTCTCGCAGAAACATTACTGTGTTCACATGGCAGGAATAATGTCTAATGTCAAGACTATATCTTGTGGCACTGCACAGTGTCTGTATTGCAGAGTACTAAACTGACAAACAAAACATCCCCGGAGACTGTCCCCTTTCATGATCGGCGCCATGGAAACATCCCATAAGCCATTTGTCTGTCATGGCGTCTCGGATGGGAAGCTCATAATTACGACTAGTGCATTGTGATTAGATTGAAGTTGGGATTATAGGGGAGCGGGCCTCATTTTCACTTTCCCCTTGCCAGCTATAATGGAATTGATTTCTCTTTAGGCATGAGGATTAAATTGATCTCCAATGTTGCTGTTCCGGAGTCGCTTCACCACATGCCGGAGTCGAGGACCTCCAGAAAAGATTTGAGAACACAGTGAGAAAACATACCCTGATTTTGCGCCCAAGTCGTGCTACCCACTATTTGGGGATTTAGCATCGCGCAAGGGCCGTTCCTGTGGCCTAGTTGCCATTACATTACATTACATTAGTCATTTAGCAGACGCTTTTATCCAAAGCGACTTACAATAAGTGCATTCAACATAGGTAGGGAACGAAACTACTAATCACCAGAAGTCTTAAGTGCATTCTCTTCTAAAACAAGCAACTAAGAGTATACCTAGTGCTGAGGTAAAAGTGCAATATATCTGCTACCCACTTTCTTAAACAGATGAGACAAATAGGAAAATCAAAGCAAGAGCTAAAACAAATAACTGTATCATGCTATCTTGTGTATCTTGCTATCTTGCGACAAATGTCCAGCCTTATCCCTAAGACACCTGCGCTACCCGTTACATTATGTATAGGTGTGGTTTGGGCATTACATTAATAAAACCAATCAGCGTGCCAGATGCCATTGCCGTTAAAAGAAGGCTGCGCAAGCCTTCATGCCCAGTGCTACACTCTCTCCCTCTCTGCCCATGGAAGAGCGAAGAGGCAGTCCAACGTTGATTGCCTTGGATTCAAAATAAGATTTGATACAGAGAATTATCACTCACAAATTGCTGGTTAAAGAGAACTTTAAATTAAAGCAATCACTTGTGTTCTGGATTAATTAAACTGAATGGTCTGTGTGGTTATAGCAAACACAGATCAAATGACATTTTATTTGTCTTTGATAAGCTTAACTGGCAACTGCTGATAAAAACACAACTTATTGACAAAAGGAAGTAACTGTCACACTTTTGTGGATTACAGTAAAATTGTAATGGCAATCACATCCACAATCACTTAATTCAGAAGAGCTGCGGTGTTCAATAACTCTGCAGCCGCACCGAGGTACAATACGCAATGTTGGACACATCCCGACGTTTGGATAATAAGGTCTAGCCTTTGATTGCCTTAAAATAAAATCATATTCAATACACCTAAGTATCACCCACATGTTACTGATTATAGAAAATGGTATATCATTGTAATCCGTTCTTTATTTCCTGCGCAATGCATTAATCAAACTTGTGTGTGGTTTGGAGCGAAAGGCATTGCGCAGCACAAATCATTGTCTTTGAATAGACTAACATCTTATACAAACACAATTGACGCAAGGAATTGACACTCTCACTTCTGCTCATTATATGAATATTAGAATCACAGAGATTCGTTGAGAATTAGGAGTGAGGGAGACCTTGATGTTGTGCGCCCCGGCCCGACTCCCGACATTTCCATTGCAGACACGCTCTACCAAACAGACTTAGCATAGCGGGTGGTCTGAATACCTGCTACGCGCTTTCCCAAACTGTGTGGGCAAGATAGCAATTTTAGGGATAGAGCAACAACAAGCCCATGGCCACACCTCCAGGCACAAATAACAGAGTCGGCATAATGTACTGTATAGCGGGTAGCGCGGCCGTAAGATACCGTTTGGGGACAGCGCAAGTAGCGCAAATTAACGGGTAGCGGGGTAGTGCCAATGGATAGCGCAGGGCTGGTGTAGAGGGGTAAAAGGAGGGGACAAAGCATAGACCCCTGGGTCAATGAAGTACTGTATATGGTTTAAGTCAGTGGTTCTCAACCGCTGGTTCAGGGCCACTTGAAAATCTCTCAAGTGTTCGCGGCCCACCCATCGGACCACTTAACTGGTCAGACAGATGGGTGGGCCATATTTTCAGAGCATGTTTATTTTGATGATCAATCAATCTATAGTTTTCTATCTTGGATCAATATTATACTTTAAGTTCCTATTTATCGGAAACCTCTTTTTTTCAGGGTTTTGAAGAAAGAAATTCCATGAAATTTGTTTGTTTAACATATACATATTTCTATATTCATGTTATATTATCAATAAAATGTTAGTGTTTTACCAATTATTTGGGGACCCACGCATTATCCTCACGGCCCACCAGTTGGCCCCGTCCACAGGTTGAGAACCCCCGGTTTAAGTGGCTAAATAGTAAATAGTAAGTAATAATAATAGCCATGTAATAAAACAATTTTTTTTTTTGCACAATCCCTAAACTGTGCATTCGACCGTTTTGAAGGTCCATACTGGAATATGGTGTTGACGAGACACATTGTGAGCTTGTTGATCTGCTATTTTTTGGCTAATGTTCCCTCCTGAATAGGGATACTGGGGTTCAAGTGGTACATTTATTTAACTTACGAGCGTGTACAAATGTAACCAAACTCTTTGTCCACCACTGGCAAAGACCACCTGTATGTGCCCACCACAAAGTCCCAGCAGCAGCACTTCAACTCCACTCACAGCAGAGCAACAGGAGCGTCAGAGATTCGTCTTTAGGGAGACAACCTCCAGAAACAGACAGTGTGTTGTTGACGCAGCCGTTTTGCTTTTGAATGCTGAAATGTCTCAACAACACACGCACGCACACAAACTGTATGAGCTCTAAAGCAGTCTGACCTTGAGAATGTACCATTCAGAGTGAGGCAGGCTGTTACAACGGAATTACTCTTTAAAAGACCATGCTAGTGTTCTGGCGTGTTTGCCTTATTGAACATGACTCACCACGCACTTGACATTACTGCCAACCACAGTACAAAGCATACCATGGTTTGTTTGGCCTTGGAGGAGGCCAGTATTTTCCATTCATTTCAGTGTGGTATGAAATGCTTCAGATTTTTCTGTCAGAGTTCCATTATATTGCATTTGAACCCCATATACTGTAGGCTACTGCAGGGGTTCCCAAAGTTGGGGTCGCGTCCCCACTTGGGGTCGCGGGAGACTGACGGTGGGGTCGCGAAATTATTTTGGGTCATTGAAAAAAAAACCATTATACCATTATAATACATTACAAATGCGCAACCGAACGTGCAAGTTTATGTGTATAAATGACCTCCAGATTTAGGTGGGGTCGCGAGTCAATTTCCACATTATTTTGGGGTCGCGGGCTGAACATTCTGGGAACCCATGGGCTACTGTACTTGGTATACAGGGTTATAAGGTCCAGGGTCTATAATAGGCCCCCTCATTTTTCCCCAACACTTAATATCTTTGCCGAAAACAGACGATCTACTGTACCAAGCTCATAATGGACGCGACGTGAACTTGTTAACGAATGTTTCCAGAATTAAAACATGTAGGCTAAAAGGATAGCACAAAAAAAAGTCCTGGGGTCATTGTGGTCCATTTTCACATCAGATTGATCTCAAGAAAATCTCTTGACTAAAGATACCGTACATTATGCCGTTCAAACTACGTTGTTTAGCCAATATTGACTCAATTATTCAAGTAAGTACCGACACATTTATGGTGTGATTAGACAATAACATTAATTATAGCTATAGAGAACCGAAGTCTGACATCACTGCCGCTAGAGGCTGCTATCCCTCATGGGTCACATAGTTATTTCTTTGACGTCCTGACGTCACCGGGAGTGACGTCAAGACTTTGGTACTCTATTGAAAGCAGTGCTGCCTTCCACTTGTATGGGGCACCACATATGCTACAAATCACTCTTTGTTGGCAAAATGTGAGTTCTTTCAGCAAATCAGGCACACATGCTCTTGTGCGTCATGTGACAATGATGTCAAAAAGAGTTTTCATTTTCCACACATTTGTCTGTAATTAGATTCACACACACACAAACTACCCTGAAGCAGGCATCATCTCTGTCCGAAACGTTGGTGTTTTTATACTTCTGAGTCCTTAAAGGAGGAGTTCACCCAAAAAATGACTTATTGTCTCCGCCAGGCCGAAAGGCATGGCAAGAGAGTATGTTTTCCACCCCGTCCGTCCGTCCGTGTGTCCTTGTGTCCGTGTGTCCGTCCGTCTGTGACCAGCTAATCTCTGGCACCGTTGTCTTGATCGCAGCGAAACTGTGCACACACACTCCCTGGATGCCAATTCAGAACCTTTGCCCCAAATTCTTCTCATGGGCCTTTTATAGCGCCACCAGGAGGCCGATTTGTGCAAAACACATTTTTTGACAGCACTCCTACAGATTTTGTCCAAAAGTCACGCAAATCGGTACACAGTATCTCTATAGTCATTAAACGGAACGGGTTTTTCAGATTTCTCATATTCCATCCTGATTGGCTAAAAATTTCTTCAAATCATGAACACAGCATGCAATTTCCGTGAAATTTTGCACGCACAGTCCCATTAGGCCGAGGAAGAACTACCATTTGAATTTTGTCAAATCAGCCTCATGGTGGCGCTATAACAGGCCGATTCGTGTTTTTACCTATAACTGCACCGATCTGTGTAAAACTTTGTATGCACACTCCCTAGAGGTCAAGGAAAAACCTTTGCCCTGCATTTTTCACATCTGCCTTTTATAGCGCCACCTTATGTAAAACACATTATTTTATACTATTCCTTCCAATTTTATCCAAATTTCACGCGAATCGGTACACATGATCTCTATAGTCATGTGATCACGACAAATGTGTTTGATTTTTCATATTCCATACTGATTGGCTAAGATTGACATCTAAAGTTTGCATTATTGGCTTGTTTTGAACAACATTCCGCAAATCATGAACGCAGCGTCCAATTGCGCTCAAACTTTGCACGCACATTCACACTATGTTGAGGAACAAATGCCACCCTTTTAACATTGGCCTGTTATAGCGCCACCAACAGGTCTAATTTAGCAAAACAAATGTTTTTAACAAAATGCCTCAAATCATGAATGCAGTCAGTATCCGATTGTCGTGCAAGGCCTAAGAAGAAATGGCACCCTTTTTACGTTGGCCTATTATAGCGCCACCAGGAGGCCACAAAAGCCTACCTGACCTGGCGGAGACCTGTGCTCCGAGGAGCACTTTTTCTAGTTTTCTATCAATTAGACACCCCATGAAGCCTTGATTTCATGGATTTATTTTTGTTTTTGTGGCATTCCTAAGACAATAATTTGATGACCGTGTGTATTTCCGGTAGGAGACACAAATAATCTACTTTGTGTCTCCTACCGGATACATTAGCCGGTAGGAGACGGGAATCAAATTATTAGCTTAGGAATGCGACAAAAACTAAAAAGAATCCATGGATTCAAGGCTTCATAGGGTGTGCAATTGATAGAAAATAAGTAATTTTTTGGGTGAACTCCTCCTTTAACAAACGTTTTGGCATCGCAAGCAATGAGTGTGCGGTTCTTTTTCTGTTTTCTGTTCTTTTTGTGTATTTTACCATTAGCTGGCCCTCAACTTAGCTGGACTGGTAAGCATTGCACCTCTTTGATCTCTGTTAAACCCAGCATATATCATGAACGCCATATATCATGAACTCTACATTCGTTCATTCATCCCCAAATTGCAATGCAATCGCATGCTGGGGGGCCCTCTATAAAGCATACACTCCAAAAGTGCTTTCACTTCAGTTGCATTGTCTGTCAAACTCTCTTACTTGTGTCTTGGCGGCTGCAACCCCCGACTGACATATAGCCTGGTGGAGATCTGTGCTCTGAGGAGTAACTAAAACTAAACTAAAACAATGGTTAAAAATGTCTCAAACATGTGACCATTGATAATGGTCATAATTGTGCACTGTCCCAGAAATAAATAAGGTAAAGTAAAGCACCCTTTTGTACTTCCCCATGTACTGTTATTGTATTGCAACATATTTATGAGTATGTTTCTAGTTCAGTGCAGTGTTGAGGAGCACGGTTTCATTCAAATGTTAGAGGGTACAGAGGACGGGTCACATGATAAATGAAGATGGTTCCAGGCCAAATTCAAAGTGAAATACGCTGAGCTACCAGGGTGCTCGATAAATAAGGTGTCACTACTCTAATAAGACAAACATCTCATGACCTTTTCTGACAACAGTTTGCCCATGAGTGTAGAGCAGCAATCATATGTAGTCCAGTGGCTTAAGGTTATTACGGCTACGAAGCGGATAAAAGCGCCAAATGTTTGGTGAGGCTTCTTTAGGACCTACTGATGGATTCTAGCCTAGGGGCCCAAAAAATTATAATTAAAAAAATCTAATTAAAAACAGGCCGATTCACTTTTTGAAGTTGTCACTTTGAGTATCCTACCGGAGCCGCTGCCGGTCATCAAATGATTGGCTTAGGAATGCGACAAAACCCAAAACATCTCCTTTAATTCAAGTCTCTGTGTGGTGTGTAAGTGATAGAAAAAAAGTCTTTTTGGGGGTGAACTATCCCTTTAAGCCACTGGACTAATGCTGCTTGGAGGATGTGGGAGGATATTGATTTCTGGCTGCAGCTGACCGGTGATTTGTTCTTCTGTGAATAATGAATATATGGATTTGATTACTGATTTTAATATGTTATTAGTTTTGGTATTTGCTAAGCTGTAGAGCTTAGAGACAAGTATGCCTACTAACAGCACAGAATGGCACTGATAAGAGACAAAGAAAGGACAGAAAGAGACATTGTTGATATTGTCTTCTTTGGCCTGCATGCGTTCGTGCGTGCATGTGGATATTAAAAATATGGTACAGTTGATTATCAAAATAAAAAAATATATGAAGAAATCCATTCAATTATTTGTTGTGACCACTGTTTTTTATGTGGTTTCGCTTTGGGGATATCAATTAAATAAATAATAAATTAATAATTATCGCATTGCAAACTTTATTAATTTATTTGGGGAATATGAAATGTTACTGTACAGCTGACTATTAGCATATTTAAATAGGCCTAAATAAATAATAATAATAATAATAATAATAATAATAATAATAATAATAATATTAATAGACCTAATAATAATAATAATAATAATAATAATAATAATAATAATAATAATAATAATAATAATAATAATACAGACCCATGACTCCTATAAAGTCTATTGGACAATTTAATGATAGGGAATTTGGCTCATTTGACAATCTTACAGCAAAGAGAATTTTACAGAATATGTTGCAACCATGTTTGCTACAGGTTGATTTGGCATTAATTTTACCAATCAAACGTAGGCTACACCTACTTGAAATTCAATTGTATGGAATTATTATGGGGGGGAAAAAAACTAAAAACGAAAAGAGCTCAAGTGTACAGGAAGTAGTCTATTTGACGTTGCAGAAAATTACCAAGAAATTATCATCTCTGAACCCGGGTCTGCCTTACTGAGTGTCCATTAATATTAGAAACATTCATTTAACATGCGACCCTATAAATAGGCCAGAGTAATTGCAAGAATGGAGCTGAGCATTTAGTCACCATTCATCTACAATTTCCAATATCTTGACGTGGATAGCCTACTACAGGAATACGAAAAATGCTCTATCATCAGTTAGCTGCTCGAGTGGTTGTTTTCATGTATTTGTTTATTTGATTGTATCAATGAGATATAGCTCTGGTCCATATAGCGTTAGAAGGACTTCTCCTTAACACTATTTTACTTTCGATTCTCTAGTAAAAAAAAATACACTTTCGCTACTCACCAAAATAAAGACGGTTTTATGATGTTGAAAGCCTACTTTCCTTAGTGGGAACACTTGGAGCCCCTCATCTCACGTCTAAAATACACCTTTTGGCCAGAAAAGAAAATATTTCACCGGAAGGAAAACATCTTCCACTGACCAGATCTGTAGGGGGCGCAGTGGAGTAAATAAAAATGTTTTCCTTCCGGTTAAATTACATTTTCTTGCCAAAAAGTGTATTTTAAACGTGAGTTGGGGGGCTCCAAGTGTTCCCACTAGGTAAAGTAGGCTTTCAACACATTAAAACCCGTCTTGTTTGGTGAGTAGCGAAAGTGTCTGTTTTATCTTTTACTACAGACGAGAGACTGTGCAGCCTGCACTACCAGGGGTGTGCGGGCAACGGCTCGAAAGTAACACAGCGAACTCCTTCTAACGCTATTGACCAGAGCAACTGGTGCTGAGTCTGCGTGCACCTCCAGAGTGCACTGCGCAGTGCGCACACTTCTAACAGCAGCAACATCCAGGCAACGGCTGTAAACAGCAGACCCCGGGTCGCCCGGCGCATTCTATTGGCTACTCTACTCACTTGGCTACCAGTGTTGCCATGTATGCTTATTATAAGCAACTTTGGGCTTGTTTTTCTGTTAAGTTGGTTGTAAATATTGGTAGTTTGCGGGTATTTCCTCCGCGGTGTTTTGGGGGTTGTGGGTTGCTTTTTTTTGGGGCTCGTTTCCTAATGTTTTTAAACCAGTGGTTCTTAAACATTTCCATGTCAAGGAAACCCCCAGATAAATGTATTTGTCCGCAGACCTCCCCCCATCTGAAAACAGTTTGTGCCAGAGACCCCCAGCCCCATACAAGATGTGTGTTGTTAAAATGTTACAAAAAATATTCCAACTTAGGCCTACTTTATTTTTTTTAAATAGCAGATCTACAAGCTCACAATGCGTTGCACAATGCGTTGTAGATCGGCTATTTTCAAATAACCGTAGCCTAGTCGCTTCTTTTGAGCTTATTTTAGTTTAGTTTATTAGCACATTGTTATAAAAAACAATATAGAAACGATACATATCAAAGAAAACAAGTTACTGTGCTAGGAAAGGAAGAAGCCAGAATCCTTTCCTTAATGAAGAGGTCATTAAATAACATAGATTGAAAGTTCAATAAGAACAATACAAAATAATACAAGTTTGCAAGGGGGGCAGCAGTGCAATAAAGAATTACAAACTCAAAAACTACACAAAAGAAGAAAAAGACAACAAAAATAATTCGTAAAAATTACATATCAGAACCAAATCATATGGACTACAGTGAGGAAGAAATTAGTATTGTTTTAGATGTTTCTTAAATATTGGCAAGGATCGTGATGACTTAAAGGATGACTTAACCCATTTTCTTCACACAATAGATCCACACAATAGATCCTCACTAATGCTCCTGATAAAATTGTGTCATTTTTTTCTACTCAGTCTGTGTCTCATAGGAGGGCTGCAGACACTTCAGAAACCTGTCTACCAGTGACATCATCATTAGGAAGGTTTTCTTTTCGTCCAATATATATATATATTTTTTTTAGAATTTTGTTAACCCGAGAACAATGGCTTCCATTATAGCATGCTAACTTTCCAGGAATAGAAAGCCTGTAGTTTCTATTAGCTTGGATTCCCCATCGATGATGTCACTGGTAGACGCCGGGTTTCTGAAAATGGGTGAAGTCGTCCTTTAAAAGTGATACATCTAGAGAGCTCCACAAACTGAAAGATTGATGTTTAGAAGTACGACAAAAAGGTAAATTAAAATCCTCTCTTTGCCTTGTGGGGTAGGAGATTATGTCAGAAGTTGTTTTATAGAACTGGCTGCTTATATCTCGCAAAATCTGGCAACACTGCTGGCTACTGCTCCGTTGGCTCCGTAGTCAGCAGCCCATTTATTTTCCGAGGGAAAACTCATCCCACCACGACTTGCAACTCGACCTCCAGGTGAACAGTTGTCCCGCTTTTCAGACCATTTTGAAGAGTGAACAACACAGACGTAGCCCAAATACACTTTCGAGAAGTTACCTGGGATTGAAGCGCAGATCACAATGCATGCGCGCGGTCTGAAAAGTGCGCATTTTGGAAAAGCACGCAGGATGCTGCTATAGACCTACAGGTGAGTTCTTGGTGCATTTATTCACTTGGTGGATTATAGGCTATATTTTATTTCCGAAAGAGGGTAATAGAATAGGCTACTTTTTTGCCAGCAAGTTTCAGTCAGAAGCTAAATGAGCTTCTTAAAAAATATATGTATATGATTTTATTACTACTCGTTTATATGATGTTTTTGCATAGTATTGTAGGCTACATGTGTCTGTCACTAAATGTTTCGATGAATTGAATATACAGGACCCCAATGGAAACCATAGTGCCATAGTGCTTTCTTGGGTTTAATCCAATTTAGCATCCCTTTGTATAGAACTGTGGTCTACTTTTCTGTGCTTTTTTTTTTCAAACTGCTAAATAAAGTATTCAATCAATCAATCAATCAATCAAAGCAAGTTTCAGTCAAAAGCTTTGTTCACGCCTTAAAATAAGCATTGTGAGAATAGAATAGAATAGAATATGCTTAGCAGAAACTGAATAGTAGCCTATTATTCCTCATAACGTTATTTATCACAATCTGGTAAGTGAGTGAGAACAAAGAAAAGCCTACTCCCTCCCTGATGCAAATCCATGTCTTTTGTTGCTGTTACACAGACAGATGTGGGTGCGTAGGTAAAGGTAGATAGATAGATAGATAGATAGATAGATAGATAGATAGATAGATAGATAGATAGATAGATAGATAGATAGATAGATAGATAGATAGATAGATAGATAGATAGGACAGACAGACAGACAGACAGACAGACAGACATATAAGTTAGTTCATAGATTAATAAAAGCATTATCACATGATTTCAATTAAATGATGAAAATAAATGTCGGCTATATTTGTTTGAAAAGAAACATAGGCTACAGATTCAAACACTTTGTTCTCTACAGACTTAAAACAGATTTGCCCCCCCAATCATTTGAATTGGACTAAAATATCTTGAAGCAATCTAATGCAATAGCAAGCTACATGTATTCCATCAGTTGTTCTTTTCACCTTGGGTTGAATTAATTGTAGCCCTCAATTAACTGAAGTGCACTCAATACCGACATGTTTTTTGCATGTATTGCAAGTGATGTGACACGTTATTGCAAGTGATGTGACACGTTATAAATCATTTTAAATATACTTGAAGACAGATACAAATTGTTTTACATTTTTTACAGATATTAAAATGCATGTGGTATACAGGTTAGTCATGTATTGTCATGATGCTACATGCTCAAACACATGAACCGCATAACAATTTCTAGGAGACTATATTTGAAAGGCAGAATAGTGGCAGAATGGAAAAAACAGGGTCACAGGTCTTAACCCAGAAGCGAAGATTTGAGTAAAAACATTTCGCTTTAAGAATGCTATATTCAAAGATTTGCACAACATTTCACGATGGAAAAAAATTAGCAGATCTACAAGTTTGCAGTGCGGCACGAAGTGAAGCGCTGTGAGCTTGAATATCTGCTATTTTTGAATAGCCAACGCTAAGATCCTAAATGACACAAATGCTTTCCCAGTCTTAATGTGTTAAATTGGATTCATAACCCAGAACGTCACATGGCTGACAGATTAACGCGTGTAACCATAACAATTCAGCTTTTCAAGCCTCTGTTGAGTCTGTTCAGTTCATTTGAAAAGCGATTCTGGGTTTGGTGAGATGTCCTCCAAACATCCCTGACCTGCAAGGCCTTCTAGAGTTTTCTCTATTCATTCATTAAACAGAGCCGGTAGCAGCAGACACCTGTCTGTCCTCACATATGCGAATCTGATTAAAGACTAATTACCGTCATTAAATCTGTAAGAATCCCACCTGTGTCACTTAAATTAAATATCACATTAGCACCCGTCCTTCCTCGTGATGGAAAACGGGGTGCTGTATGACCGTGGTTCTCAACCTTTTCAAACCGTGACCCCACAAAATCATCATATTTAAACTGAGGACCCCCAAAAATATCCCCCCAAAATAATCATATTTGAACTGGGGACCCTGCAAAATAACACCCCAAAATAATCATATTTGAGTTAAGGCATTACATTTAGTTTGACTCGGTTCCACAGATAAATATTGTGAAAATAGCAGATCTACAAGGACACAACGCCTCGCAACGCAAGGCGCTGTGTGCTTGTAGATCTGCTATTTTCACAAATGTTACCTCTGTCTTATATTATTTTTGACAATTTGGCCAATGTTTGACCAGCTTTTATAGTATAGTTTGTCAATTAATTTTGATGCAGTAATGGTCTTTCTTTCTTTATTTATTTTGTCTTAAAAGTCCTTAAATTGTCACTCCACTGTCATCTGGGGGCTCCCTCAAACCCACAGGATGAGAACCCATGCTGTATTGAAGAAGTGTTAAAAGAACACAAGACTTGCCTCTAGCCTGGTATAGGCAAACATTTAGAAACAACACTTTTCACCTTGCCTTGGCAGACCATTAGTATTCCACACCTGCCATCACACAAGTAAATCACTTGTCATGACAGAGACTTTGTGGCTTTGTGGTTGATGATATTTTGATTAATATACACCAGATCAATTACAGCAATATTTGTTTTGATGTTTTTCTCTCTCTCTCTCTCTCTCTCTCTCTCTCTCTCTCTCTCTCTCTCTCTCTCTCTCTCTCTCTCTCTCTCTCATCTCTCTCTCTCTCTCTCTCTCTCTCTCTCTCTTATTTATTTTTCCTTGAAGGGAATACAAATATATTTCTGGATCACTGACCTGTCATGCGTGTGGCCTGTGAGACGATAACCTGACATTCAACCCTGGGGAGAACAAGAGGATGCGTCCAGTTGTGTCAGAGCTTCTGTTCCAGGCCCCTGGTGGAGGCCCTGCCATCTTGGCACTGCTCATCTCCTTGTGTCACGGCTACGCTGCTTCCCTGGCGACATGCCCGCCCAGCTGCCTTTGTGCCAGTGACATTGTTTCCTGCAGCGGCCACAATCTGTCCCAGGTGCCCTCTGACATCCCAGAGTATACCTCATGGATGGACCTCAGCCACAACAGTCTGACAATAATACAAACAGATTGGATTGGCCGGCCATTTGACCGGCTCACCACGCTGATTCTCAGTTGGAATTCCATTGGCCAAATAGCATCGGACATCTTTACCATCACACCCCACCTCCGTCACCTGGACCTCTCCTTCAACCGGCTCACCACCCTGAACGCATCCACCTTCCACGGGCTTGGGGAGCTGGAGGTGTTACTGCTGTTTAGCAACCAGATTACCCAGACTAACCCGGGGGCCTTCAGCGGTCTTCACAGTCTCCGAAAGGTCTATCTCTCTGGAAACCGACTCAGAACCTTCCCTCTGGAACTCTATCAGGGATCTGGAGGGTCTCGTAACCTGTCCTTACTGGATCTGTCGTCCAACATGCTCTCTGAGGTACCGATCCAGAGCCTACTCGCTCTGCCTGACCGCCAGCAGTCTGGGATTTATTTACAGGGGAACCCTTTGGTCTGTGACTGTGCTCTGCTTGCCATGCTGGAGTATTGGACCTTGAGAGATTATAGTCCCTTGGTGGACTTCAGAGATGATTATCCATGTAGAATGACTGGAATTGGAGGGCGACTGGGGTTAAACTGTGGAGGGAGCCAGTTAGGTAAAATATCAAATGACTTGCTTACTGGAGGGATTCACCAAATAGAGCCAGGTGACTGGCTACAAGTGCCATGCCCAGGGCTGGCCCTTCCCCCCAACCAGCCCAGAGTGGAGCCAATTATTTTCTGGATAACGCCCAGTGTAGTGCTGCGCGGTCCTTCCGACGATCCAAATGGCCGCCTAATGATACTCCCTGATGGCAGCCTAGAAATTAGAGGGGCAATCATGGAAGATACCGGTATGTACACGTGCGTCGCAGCCCGCGGTCGGCCCTACTACCCCGACGATTCTCTGGAGGTCACCTTGCTGGTTGGAAACTCAAGTGTCTCAGGGGGCTCTGGGCATGGTGGCGCCGAACATTTCAACACGGCGTTCACCACCTTGGCTTCCTGCGTGATCAGCATCGTTCTGGTGCTGCTCTACCTTTACCTCACACCCTGCCGGTGTCGCCAGGGCAGGGGAGAGGGGGGCGGGAGACGGTTCGGCGGAAGAGCCTTCCTCCTCTGCTCAGACCCGAGGGAGGCCGACTCCGGAGACCAGAGGTCAAACGGGAAGCGGGTGGCTTTTCTAGAACCCCACGCGGAGGACGGCGGCGCGTGTGAACCGAAAACGCCAGCGGTGAACTCGGCTCACGGTAGCACAGAGGGAATCTTGAAAAATGGAATTAGGACAGTGGGAGGGGCACTCGCAGATCCTGCTCATGTGGTGTAGCTGTAAAAAATAAAAGAAATAAAAAATATAGCATCAGGCGCGTATCGTCATTGGGGCCAACGAGGCCATGGCCCGGTCTGTAAACCCAGCTTGTCCCTGTGTAGGGGCAAGATCCAGGGGAAAAAAACTAAAAATCAACATTAGCAGCCCCTCACCCTATTCTGTTGTAGCCGACCACAGAAAGTCGCCTTTGTTTTCAAATAGGGCTCATTTGCATTCGGCCGAATTGTTAATGAGTGGCCATTAAAAACCAGTTTAGCCGTCAAACCGGTTCTGGCCCGGTTCTGGCCCGGTCAACGTTAGAATCCACCAAACGCCACTGTATAGCATTGCTTAAGATTGCAGCAGCGTTTTTCAGTGTCTTGTTTTCTCTGTGTTTCTGTTATTTTCCCTTTGATTTGAGGTGCCCTGTAGATTAGTTATTTGCAAATGCATTGTGGATATTTAGCACAAGCAGAAATATCTTTCCTCTGAAGGCAGAATTTCAATGATGTTTCTGTGAATTCTGTTGACCCGTTTTTTTCTCAGTATTTTTGTAATAATTGTATTCATACTTTAATATAAAAATATTGTGCAAAGTTGTTATAAGTATTATAAAAGGTCATTTAAATTAATGTAATCAGTCCACAATATGCTGTTCCAACATATCAACAAGGACTACAGTAGTACTGTACACTAATATACCACCTCTGCCTGAGACCATATTCAACAGTTCTATAGAATAGCCGATTCACAAGCTCACAACGCGTCGCACTGCAATGCACTGTGAGCTTGCAGATCGTCTATTTTCGGCGAAGGGGATTTTGTGTGGGAGAAAGAGCAGACCAAGAGCAGACAGAGCCAAAGGTCAAGTTTACTAAGTATTGAAGATTTAAATGGTAAAATGTCTGAAAATGCACATTAACATGAATCGAGCATATTAATAGAAAGGTTAATGTGTAAACAAAAAACATTAATTTATACAACACTGATGATAGTGCTGTCAAACAAGTCTATGAAGCTGATCTAAGAAAACTATGAACAAGTTTAATCTGTAATGTAGTGGGGGTCCCTGCTTCATCTCTCTCTCAGCTAAGAGGTCCTTGGCCTGAAAAACATTGAAGACTCCTGCCCTATATACTTCATTGAAGACTCCTGCCCTATATACTTCATTAACGGAGTACCCCGGGGCTCTAAAGCCCACAACACGTTGTTTCGCTGAATGTTTGCCCCCCAAAACCCCAGAGCATCATGATTTGTGTGCATGGGGATCTCATCTTAAGCTGGCTCCAGACCAATCCAAATCGGCCCGACTTTGGGCCGATTTGGCTTCGGGAAGCGTCGGCCAGTCGGTTAGGGGTCCGTCGGCCAGTCGGTTAGGGGTCCGTCGGGACCTTTTCGGCCGACCCAGAGCCGACCGAACATGTTCAGCTTTTTAGCCGACTGGCAGAGCAGTGGCAGTGACAACAAAGGGCTGTCGGTGTTGCCAGATTATGTGAGAGAAACAAGCGACCATGTCTATGAAAACCTACATTCACTGTTTCTCGTTGTTGCTCCCAGAGAGAGAGAGAGAGATTGATTGATTTGACCTAGTTTTGCGCAGTTTTGGTGCGCAACACAACCCTCGTTTAAGTGAATTGCTTTCACCTGCTGCTGCTGTGTGGAGCGCAGTGGTGGAAAAAGTACTCAAATGTTTTACTTAAGTAAAAGTATCAATACTGCAATGTAGAAGTACTCCGTTACAAGTAAAAGTCCCGAATTAAAAATGTACTTGAGTGAAAGTACAAAAGTATTGGTATCAAAATGTACTTAAAGTACCAAAAGTAAAAGTACTCAAATGTTTGAAAATAGCAGATCTACAAGCTCACAACGCGTCGCTTCGCGACGCGTTGTGAGCTTGTAGATCGGCTATTTTCAAATAGCCTAGGTATAAAATAGAGCTAAAGTGGTTACTGTATGTTTTATAATGTAATAATTTATATCTGCAAAGTAACTAATAACTAAAGTTTTCAAATAATTGTAGTGGAGTAAAAGTAGAATATTTTCCTCAGAGATGTATGGAGTAGAAGTAAAAGTACTGAAAATTAGAAATACTCCAGTAAAGTAAAAAATCCTCAAAAGTGTACTTAAGTACAGTACTTGAGTAAATGTACTTAGTTACTTTACACCACTGGCGGAGTGTGCGCTACAGGGCATATCTCCAAGCCAGGGTGACCTACCCAGGCTCATGAAATTCATATGCAGGCATAGTAGCCAATTAGAATGAAATCCGCAAAAACGGACTCATATACTGATACAGAACCATATATTGGCTATTATATTATGGCTGTCGGGTGGAAATCTTGTATGTTCCTTTTTTATTATTATTTAAAAACAATTTAAAATCGTGAAAATAGCCAATCTACAAGCTGTAATTATTAATAATTAAGAAATACTATATTTTAAAGAGTGAAAAATCAACTAAAGTCATTATTAGTGCAAGTTCATTCACATTTCATTTGAATGAAAATAACTTGTGGGTAAAATACATTCTGTGAATCTAATGTGATTAATGTGACCCCTACTTCAGTCAGTGAAGTCCAGGGCTGAATGTGACATATTGAGACCTATATAACTAAATATTGGTCATTTGCCAACACATTATTTTGTGAAATAAATGGGTTATATTTCACAGATAGTTATACTATTCTTATAATATATTAAAATACAATGATCCTTAACCTTCAAGTTAAATGCATTATTTCCGTGGACTTAAAAATCATTTTTGGACTTAAAAATCATTATTATTTTTTTGGATGGCCTTCCTGCCCTGGCAGGAAGACCGGGCAGGGCCTTTGTGCCCTCCAAAAAATTACAACACCAAAGGCCAAGTGGCCTTGCCCCTAAAATGACGAAATTCCAGGCTTGAATGCAATAGATGTACTCTGAGTCTGTTACAAGTAAAAGTCCAGAATTCAACATTTACTTGAGTAAAAGTACTAAAGTATTGGTATAAAAATGTACTTAAAGTACCAAAAGTAAAAGTACAAAAATGTTTGAAAATAGCAGATCTACAAGCTCAGAACGCGTGCATCGCAACACGTTGTGAGCTTGTAGATCTGCTATTTTCAAATAGCTTATAGGTATAAAATAGGGCTAAAGTGGTTAATGTATGTTTCATAATGATTTATATCTGCAAAGTAACTAGTAACTAAACATTTCAAATAATTGTTGTGGAGTACAAGTATAGACAATTGGAAATACTCCAGTAAAGTAAAAGTACCTCAAAATTGTACTTAAGTACAGTACTTGAGTAAATGTACTAGTTACTTACACCACTGCACGTCAGTGAAGAAAAAACGCTGGGAACATCCCTAAGTGGCTTTGCAGGGAAACAAGCCCAAAGTCGCTTATAATAAGCAGACCTGGCAACGCTGGCACGCTAAAAGTCAAATTAGCACATGAATGGCCAGTCGGCTGACAGACTTAAATGGTAACTTTTGCCAACCGAATACCAGTCTGTTGCAGTCTGGAGTAGTCTGCAATAGTCTGCACGAGTCTGTTTGGTGCGGAGTTGCCTTTAAACAAGCTCAGTGTTTAATGAGTCTTCCAGTTTAGTAGACCTTGTATTGTGAATTTGTACTTCCATGTACTGTTGTTCTCATGTCTTACTAAATAAAGTACATCAATCAATCAATAGGGAACACTGGCTATAAGGTCAACTTGATACTCTCTGACAAACACAATAACAGCTCATTGGAGACATCTTGACCATCTTGACAACTGGACAAAGATAACGTATGGAGTGGTCAAACATCTCTAATAAAAGGTTCACAGAAGAATTGTTAGCCAGTCAGCCTAGATCAGTGTCAGGGAAAACAATGGGGGGGCTATTGTCAGCTAGCCTAAAGCCCACCATGACCCATTTCTTTCTGTCCTTCCCTCTGTGTGGTAGAGTGATTTTTTAGGTGTTTGTGGGCTTGTCGATAATTTCCTGTTTCATCTATTGGTGTCTTTCGATACCACCGTATGAATGTAAAAAAAAAATGTTTTCCTTTTATTAATTTGCAGGGTAAACAGAGATAAAATAGCTGTGAAGACAGGATATTATATTATTGTTCACGGACTGCAATAACTTACTAACTGAAAATAGAATGAATTTCACAGTATTGCAACGACTTCTTAATGTAAACAACACAGACAAATGGTTAACCAAAAGTATAACATCAAAATGCAATGCGTTGTGAGCTTGTAGATCTGCTATTTTTGCTATTATTGAAAATGTTTGAATTTTTTATAACATTTTTTTATTTCATGTTTGACTGCAATGAATGATATGCCGAATACAAGGAGGCCAGGTTAGAACTAAGTGATTAATGTGATGCTTTTGGTCTCCCTTTTTAGCTTTTGGCAATTAACAAGTCTATGTAAAATAGAGATTGCATAATTCTACATTTCAAGTATCTGCAAATGACTGCGGTACAAAGGGCCATTTTATAACTGTCTCACTCTTTCAGACATGACAGACCGATGGCAGGTGTTGAACAGATGCTCCAGGTATTAATGAAACCCTTCGAGACTAATTTAAGCACCCCCTGCCATTTGCTGTGACACAGCGCTGTTCACAGGTCAAGGGTGTACGCACAGCAGTTGGTCAAATTTTAAGAAGAGGCTCGAAGTGTATTGGTACGCACTGAACTAATGACTAGGTTACTTGAACAGTTGACTGAATAAAACCAATAAACTTGTGAAAAATCACTATTCTCATGATTCCTCTTATTTTGTATGTTTGTTGCAATTACAGAATACAATATTCTCTCCTGTCATAAAACTGGGACACAGATGCAATAGGATGCCTCTGAGGTATTTCAGCTCCCTAAGGCCCAGGCCAGTATACATTTAGTTAATAACTGGCTATCCATAATTCAAAAGCTGTAGGAGTATAATGGTTAATGGATGTGTGGGTTGTTAAACAGGAACAATAATGTGAGACCATTTTAGATCAGATGTCCACTCAGAGCATGCTCCTTTTTTTTTTCATTATTATTTGTTATTATATAATTTTTATTATGTTGGCCTCTTCACAGAATAGGCAACCAGTCACAAATAGCCTACTATTAATGTACTCATTTAAAACAATATTTTCTACCATGTTGGAATGGAAATTATATGACATCTTGCTATCACATTTAGGGAACCTCATAAAGCATTTGCAATAAATCATAAATAATATTGACAAGACAGGGTCTAATAACACGTGTGGCTTCCCTGTGGCATCATGTTGCTGATGTCACTCTTGCCTAAATATGGAGGGTTGGCTGTATGGTGCATCTGAGATTATGAATTCACAAAATGTAAGAAATATTCACTCAAAACATATATTAAACAAATGTGAAACATATACAGGGATTGACTTCCTTTGCCTACTGGCAGGGTGCACAAGGAATGTGCAGCTCATCTGTCCAGTGGTTTGCAAAATTGTGCGTCATGTCATAAAAACAAATAATAAAAGTAATGTAGGCTAAATGACAAATTCATTCACCACACGGGCAGCATATTTCAACAGCAGGGTATGATAGATCATATCCATGGTCATAATGGGGACATAGTTAGAATCGAATATTTTTGTATACTGTATTTCTTTTAGCAAAAGTTACTTCCTGTCAAACACAAACATCCAGTGGGATTACATCAGCAGATACAAACCAGTTTTAACCAATAAAATGATAACAATCACCTGTCACTATGCCAGATACTAGAGGGCGGTGCTACTCCATTGAATATCAACAAATGATCTTGTTTTAAAGTTGAACAGTACACTAAAATGGTTTCTGACATTTGAGACCAGAAATAGGAAATTCAAATGCAGCAACAGATCCCAGGCGGATCATGGTAGTGTCTTCAATGCCTCAATGTAGCTCTAAGCGTAAGTTCAATAAGGAAGATATCTCTCCCACACTTTCATCTTTATTGCTGGGGATGTTTCACAAACATCCTGTCATTCACAGCTTGAAGTGTGAGCACTTCTAGCCAATCTGCCAATCTGCAGTCAGCCAATCAGGTGATTGGACTCCGCCTTTAAATATCACTGCCTCTGACAATTGACATTCCCTTTTCAGCATGCAAGCAACCCACCCCCATCCCCAACTCAACCTTGTCTCAATCATCTAGAGTTGAGAAGGAAGGAGTTTCATCTGCACTGCCACCACCAGTGTCTAGACTGCGGGGAGGGGAGGGGAGGGGAGTGGGGGTTCTCCCTATTAAAAGCTAATCTTATACGTTAACAGTCTAATTGCCAATTTTTTTATCCAATAAAACTTTCGTTTGCAACAACTTTATCTCTCCTTTTATTGAAATGCTATGAGCTTGTAGATCCTTTTGTGCGTAACACCGTCGTGTGACAATGAATAAACCAGGCTTACCACATCCCAGTGTGTAGAGCTCGGCACAGTCACTCACTTCCAACACCGCAGTGTTCTGAACACCTACAAGAAATGGTCCCCCCCATGGACAAGGCATTAAAATGTTGGTGACTTTGACCCAGATTCCATGAATGAGCATGGGGAGGCGAGTGGCTCACCTGAGGAGCTGTTTCTCATTCCCCCTTAACAGGCAATGACAGCTTTGCCCTTAAAACAAGTCTGTCTGACCATTTCCAGCAGACACATAGGGGTCAGCTTGACATGTGGATAGGATGAGAGATTCATACACTCTCAGCATGCCATTAGGCCTCATTATTTGTACGCCATGAGTGTCTGTGTTTGGCAGTGCACTGTGTACTCTGCATAAATGTCAATTGTGAGTGCGCAAATACAGACGGGGGACAAATTAAACCAACATACACAACTTGGGACACCACCACAAGCTGTGAAAACTCGACTGGAGAGATTGAATCCCATTCAAAGATAATTATTTCCTTATTTGATGTTTAGATGATGGTGGTAGAGAGCGCTGTCTAACCTATTGGTCCAAATCTCCAATAGATAAAAGTGATCACTTAGAATAACTTTGTATTGACTTGCAGTGACCTTTCCCTTAAGCGAAAAAGTGGACCCAAACCCGGCCAGGAAAAGGTCCCCCACAGCATAACAGAGCCTCACTGTCAAGGTCAAGCATTCAGGCCTGTACCATTCTCTTGGTGTACGCCACACATACACTCTCCCATTTGTGGAGCGGTGAAGGATGACTTGTATCACCTTTTTCTGTCATGTGGAATAAGTGAACCCAATTGGCACAGACAGTCATAAAATGGCCCTTTGTACCACAGTCATTTGCAGACCCAGCTGGGAAATTGAGGAAAGGTAGCTGGGGGCTGAGGCAGAGGCTTGAGATGGTGGTTGTTCAAGAGGGATTGGAGCAAGGAGCAAGTCTAGAGCGATGTCACTGGATCAGAGGGGGGCCAGAACAGAATAGCAAACCAAACCCAAATTGAACTTTGTGTTATAATATGTACTACTAGTACATTATGTACTACTAGTACATAATAACACATACATGGGCAAACATAGAGTGGCATTCAAATTACACAGGCCTACCTTCCCTTGTCCCTCAACCCTGTATGTCATCCCTGTCTGCCATCATTACAAGAGAACAATTGTATTATTTATTTAAAAGGGACATGATGCCGCCACAGAGGTAGTGGCCTAGAAATTATCGATGCGCAACAACCTGGATATCCTGGCACAACCCAAATTCAAAACTGACACCGTAACAAACAGTACGTGTCTTGCCCACCATATTAGTATCATTGCAAATCATTGACACAGTACAATGGCAAAAGCAAACTATCATACCTCCTTGAAAACCACCCAGACCCACATATTGGTTCCATTATAAACACACAGTAGCAGAAGCAACACACACCACTCAGGGGAAAATCTGTCTATTGCCACTTTGTAAATGTAAGCATGCATACGCACCAAGAGCTACTGCATCAGACCGTGTAAGTAATATAACTTGTTGAGTATACTTAAAGCTGCACTGTAACTTTCCTCTTCTACCGAGGATTTGAACCCAGTGTTCTGCATTTTACCATGAGCTAATACAGCCTTGCTGCTTGTCATGACCTTTGACACGACGAAATGTCAATAGAAGAGCAGGGAGACGAAATGCAACCACACCAATTGTATAATTAAAGGGATACTTCACTTTCAAATAAAATCAACATTAAAAAAAAATATTTAAAAAAAATTAAAGAAGTTATGGCAAAATAAAGGCCCCCTCACACATTAGTAGGACACTCTAATGCGTGAGGGGGCCATGAATTTTCCATTACTTTTTTCATTTATTTTTAATATATTTTTTAAATCTTTCCCCGTTCCGAAAGTGAAGTATCCCTTTAATATTATATTAACATACCATACAGATGGGACAAAATTACATTTTATTCAATACAAAAAGTTACATAGCCGCTTTAACATTGCATTTATTCCTCCACTCTGTAACTCTTGTGCTCCACTGCACAATCAATGCCGCTATCATTGGACCACAGCTGTACGATCCAACAACACCAAATCTAAATGCACATCAACACATTTTAATCAACTCAGTCCTGCCATGACGTCGTTATACCCATACAATGTTTACTATATGCAAATGTATGTACTGTAGGAATATCAAAACAGGAGCTTGTAGATCTGCTATTTTCAAAAAAAATTGGAATATTTTAAAAACATTTTAAAAACACAAATCTTATATAGGGGAACCTGGCACAAAATATTTTCAGATGGATGTCTGCGGCCAAATACATTTACACAATTTGGGGGTCCTTGACATGTAAATGTTCATGTATCATGCAGTACACCTGAATGAAAACATCTGCTTTTGTTATGTTTCTCCGCTCATTTATTCAGGTTTTACTTTAATTTGTCACCTGTATCATAAGTGTGTATGTGACTTTCTGTGCATAATTTTATGCCACCCTATAAGAATACAAGACCTGCCTTTTTGAGGTGTAATGGGCTCCATCATCTTAAATACACTGACTGTATTGGTGACAAACTGAAAAGTATTTTCGTTCTACCATCAAATTCCATGACAGGACTCCTATTTGGAACAATAATTTACTTTTAACCTGCTCCACCCTTTTCAACTTTCCCTCGTGGTCCAATCAGGGTATACATGTCCTTTTTTAACCGACACGGTTTACGTCCATTTCAAGGTCTTAAAGACCATTTATGGGAAGTTGCATCATGATCCAAGGAATCCAGGGAAAACATAAATTTGATGGTATGGTTCAAAAGTCATAGGCCAAAAAGTTAATCGGCCTGTTTTTTAAATAGATTTTTTTAATTAATTTTTTTGGGCCCCTAGGCTAGAATCCATCAGCAAGCGCCTCATGCAAAATGTGGCGCTTTTATCCGCTTTGTAACGGTAATGTTAAAAAATGGCCTTGAGCCACTGGACTGAAAAAAACCCCCGGTAAGTTTGGAATAGGGATGGAAATGTAAGCTGCATCACCCAGGCAACCAAAAGCAAAAATCTAGCAGGATTGTGTTAGGGACGTCCATTCTGCAGGGAAAACCAAGGATGTGGCATCAGAGATTCACGGTCTAATCTCTCTGTGTGCAAACAATCTGCTTGGCATTGTACAAGGAGAACCCCTTATCTGAAATATGGGGCCAGACATCTGGGGCCTTGACATTTAAAGAAGACGGTATATAAGGTCACAGGGGGGTCCTACTCAAAACCATTTTTAAAAGCCAGCTGGTGACAAAGCAATTCCACATTCGTTTTAACACGTGCTGTGGCCATCCCACCATGTCTAAGAAGACCAGCTATAGGCCACCACCCTATTCCCAGAACTGAGAGCCGAACTGTAAAAATGCAGGATATCAGCAAATGTCATCCGCTGACACATCTGATACACCAAGCATGTGTAAAGCATAATCCTCTTAGGGAGAAAAAAACGTGTCTCTGCATCTGCTTTTAATAATCCAAATGGAGAGTTTGTGGTGAGAATTCCATGTCACTCGCCTTGTCAAATCCATGCTGAAGGACATGACACTACTGGTACTAGTATGTCATTGCTAGCCTCTAAAATATACACTGTTTTGCATGTAAAAAAATCTTCATCAATCAATTTGACTGTGGAAAAACATTTTGTGATACATTGTCTTCTGTTTTTTCATCCCCGCCAGGCCGGAGCAAGAAGGCGAAGGATTATCCCGCCAGGCCAGAACGGCTGAAGGGAATATCTTTTTGGTCCTGTGAGCCTGTCCGTCTGTCCCGCCGTCCATCCATCCGTCTGTAAAGAGCTCATCTTGGTCCCGTTGGACCGATATACAAGAAGCTTTGCACGCTCACTCCCAGTAGGCCAAGGAAGAACGCCGGCCCCAAATCTACAATTGGCCTTCAAAGTTTGTGGGAGGTTTTCAAAAAATGGCTCAAATCATGAACAGTGTCCGATTGGCGTGAAACTTTGCATGCCCACTCCCAGTAGGCCAAGGAAGAATCACCACTCCAAATGTTTCAAATTGGCCTCATGATGGCACTATAACAGGTCGCAACCTGGCCTGGTGGGGATCTGCACTCAGAGGAGCACACTTTTCTAGTTAAGCGATCTTGACTTAAACTAATATGAATCACGTTGATGTATTGGTGGCGATATAGCATTTGGGTGTGCCAGATGAACGTTTGCCTGCAAAATGCATCATGGGAGTTGTAGGAACACTGAGAATGACTGAAACAATTTTCTCTGTCAATATCATAAATAAGGTTTTTAACAGACTGAATAATCAATAATTTGCCAACTGAAACACGAAAAACGGCAATGCCAACTGATTTTGCTGTACATGCCCATCAAGAGTGCACGCTAAGAGTCCAGTTAAGGATCTCATCTATTACCACTGTCAACATCCAGGGCACCAGGCCTGTCTGTCCCTTGAAAGGGCCCAGGCTGTTCAGTTTCTGCCATGATGTTCCTGAGTTTTCGGTTGCCGGAGAGGAGGAAGGTAATGTAGCAATGTGACCACACATTGTCACAAAAAAACGACAATGCCAACTGATCGTGCTGTACATGGCCATCAAGAGTGCACGCTTGCTGGGTGGTGTATGGACACAAAGGGAAAGTTATTTATTCAAGAAAACAATAACAAACAAATCACAGTCATCTCTCTCACCATTGCTCTGCTCTGGAACATAAAAGAGTCAAAATGGAGTTCAGGACAGGTCATTAGGTTTGCCAGTAAACACACCTGTAGCCAACCACTGATTGGGGCCAAATTGACAAGGGTTTGATTTGTCAAAGAGGGACACACTGGACATTGAAAACAAAGTTAGGATATCTATGACTTAAATGAAATTAAATGTACATGACCGAGACAGGGGTGACGTGACAACATCAAAAGCGTGATATTGTTGCATATTATTCAGAGAAAAAAACCAGTACCACCACATCATAATTATGGGGCTGACAAATTAGTTGTTTTTCATGACCAAAAGCTTAAAATTGTCAAAAGGGAGAATTCCACTTTAGGCTAATGGAGAGAGAGAGAGAATGATGTGTGAATCGGGGGGCTGGCTTTCTCTATTCAACAAGAGGCAGTAAAGGTGCTATACTGTAAGTGATATTTGGTTAAAAGGTTAAAGCTCTATCTATATTCTGATAATGGCAACAGGCGTCTGCCCTTCTCTCCAGTTCTCTAATGGACAGAAAATACAATTTCAAGTGGGTCACCAATTTCATCCAATTTATCAGCTTCACCTTTATAATGTTCCAATTCCAATGTTGTCAGCTTTGTTTCTGTTTCATCACTTCCAATTTCACTTCTCTTGTATCCTATGAGTTATCTCCCCTGCTGTACCAAATCGATTGAAAAACAGAGTTCATTGGCCCTGGTCAGTCACCCTCAAACCCCCTGCCACCAGCTGATTTGAGACAGTTAATGTTCTACTGCACTCCAACCTCTCTCATGCTGCAATACAGTACAAAACTGGTCAAACATTGGCCAAATTGTCAAATAATTTAAGAAAGAGGCACACCTCGCAAAGCGTGGCGTTGTGAGCTTGTAGATCGGCTATTTTCACAATATTTATCTGTGGAACCGAAATACATCCTCAACTGCTACATTTCAAGTGCTTGTCAGGGTGGGGGGTCCCCAGTTCAAATATGATTATTTTGGGCCTGAAAAAGAACTACTGCCGTAATATACTGTATGGTTTTGTATTGTATCTTTCTCTGATAGATAATTAATCAATTAATCAATTAATTAATTAATTTGACTTTGAATTTGTGCAAATCCTTATCAAAATCTTTTCATGACTTTTTCCTAAAAATTCGTTTTCACAAACATACGATAGTGCCCACTAGCAAGCAGTGCCCAGCCCCCCCCACCCCCAAATATTGCCCAGTTCTCAAAAAAGAAATAATCTAATATTCTATACCTATTCTATGATATGCAAAAGACTGGGCATTGAGATGACAGCATCTCAAGTGCTCTGTCTTTTATCATAGTTATCCAATAGCCTACGCCTCCCCCACAACATGTCTCATATATTTTAAATAAATAAATACAATATATTATTTTTGAAATACACATTTAGGCCTATTAGGCATGCAGAGACCGAAACCAAATCATTGCAATCATTGAGAAGTACTGCCATGTAATGTCTGTTGATGCTGGAGTGAATTCTTCTAGTACGCAGAGTGAAAATGAATAAAGAGAAGACACTGGCGCCCCTTGGTGGAAGAATGGGAAATTGCGTGGGTCATCATTTATCAGAAAAGCTAGACCACCCCCATATGGGTAACCAGAGTCCCTCAGGGCTCAATAATAGTGTGTTTTCGGTTTTGGGTTATTGTGGGGAAAGCTTTCGCTGAAAATAGCTGACCGACAAGCTCACAAGGCGACAAGCTCACAATGTCGATCTGCTATTTTCAGTGGTTAAGACAATGCACTTCTTGTAGAATCTCAAGGAATTGTCATCTGAAAGAGGGTACTTTGACTTTGCTTGGTTACAATTTACATATGGATTCCAATGGATACAATGGAACTTATGTGAATACACCTAAGTCACAATCTGATCACATAATCTTGGTGCCATGACTGGCCCCATTATAACTAACCCTATCCCTAACCCTAACCCTAACCTAATGGTCAGAATAATGGGATGTCGGAATTATGAGCGGACCCCCCGCCCCCAATAATCTCCCTGCCTCCCACAACAGAAGTTATCCACTCCCTTAAAGTTCCTCTACTCAGAGAAGACCCTTTTTATTTTATTTTTCGCTATTGCAGCGACAACAAGCCCCTGTACCCTAAGAATGTTAATTTACGTACATCTGTAGTCCCTAGGAGGGTAAGAAAAAACATTACAAGTGACAATATGCAAATACAAAAATGCAAATACAGCAAAAGAAGAAGAAACAATTGTACACATTGTACAACAGGTCAGTCTTTAACCAGAGAGAGCCAGAGAGAGAGCGCCAGAGAGAGAGAGAGAGAGAGAGAGAGAGAGAGAGATGAAGGAGGGTTACATGAAGGAGGTCACATTGTAGAACCTACAGGGTCAAAATCTCTCAACAGCATCTTTTGCATCTTCAAAACTGTCAAAATCTTCATCAGGTGTTACTGCTGGGTAATCCGGCTCACTGTTTGTATTGGCTGCATCAGTCTTTACCCTGACACATCTGTGAGGGTCCATCGGGACAAGAGCTGCAACAATCAATTATTTTCTTAGCGATTATTCTATCAATTCCTTCCTCAATAAATCAAATAATCAAGCAACTTGTTTAAAAAAAAAGAAGTTTTAGATCAATTAATTGACGTATAAACAAATATAATAGATTATTTATTTGCTCAATTAAGCGTTGCAGCCCTATTGGACTTTAGGGTCCATTTGTGTAACAGTCCTTTTTCCTCGTATTCGGGTGAGGAAGGTGCTATTTGTCACTGCATGTACTCCTACCTACGGGCTGGGGCAGCACCTGTCAGCGGGGAGCGTTGGACGGGAGGAGTAGGACGCAGGCTCTACGTCCTCCCGGTGGGGGCTCCTCACTGGCATATGAGCCAGTAGGATACAACATAGTGACAACATACAGAAATGTGAGAGGAGAGGAATCAACAGACTACTATGGGGGTAAAAAGGGGTGTTGTGATCAGATACAATGCAATTGATTGTTCACCTGCTGCGATGTTTCTTTTCCAACGAAACCTAGCATCTATTCTACATGTTTCCTTGGTTTAGGAGGCCTCACAGTCGCTGGAGGGGCTACTTTGTACCTTACAGTTACAGTGTGTACTTGACCTTTTCCCTACATTATGTCACACAAAGTGTGAATGTGATGGATGAGCTACCAACGAGCTGTGTTGTGAAACCCATCTACCCCTATTGTTCTGTTATGCCTCAAGCGCAGAGGTGGACGAAGTTCTCGACCCCAGTACTTGAGTAAGAGTACAGATACTCCTGGTCAAATTTACTCCACTACAAGTGAGTTCCATATGCTGGAGTCCAGTCTGTTTTTAATCCTTACAATGATAAAGTAAAAATACACAGGCAAGACATCCTCGCACATTTTAACCACATCAGGTGGTCTAGACTAGAGTAATTAAAAACAGAACAATTACCCAAATAATGGCACTAGATCTGACATGTTATGATGTACAAAGATATAGGATGTATTTTATGTCTGTGTATTGTGTGTATGTGTGTGTGTGTGTGTGTGTGTAGATACAATTGAACGTTTTCTGTAAATATCACTTGCTTAGAAATAATAATAGGACTGTCATATATATATATATATATATATATATATATATATATATATATATATATATATATATATATATATATGAAGATGAAGACCAATGTTTCACTAAAAGTCAGGCACAAAACCCCTGTCTAGAGACTGGAAGTATCGATGTATGTCAGAACTAACCTGGGAATCCTTTGGTTAAAAAGAAAGCGAAAGAGAAAAAAAGATGACCAAGCAACTGTCGCAGCAACATCAACATTTCTTGGTTTAGGGCCTAAATATGAATGGTTTAGGGCCTAAATATTTTTCTGATCTTGTGTTACTGTACATCATGAGCCATCCAGACTTCTTTGACGTCAGGGATAGGTCTCTTTCTGAACCCAGAGTCAGTCAACTAAATGTAGAGAAGCAGCATTCAGTTTTATGCACCAAATACTGGAACCAACTCCCAGAAAACTACAGGTCTGCTACAACTCTAAGGTCTTTTAAATCAAAGCTGAAGACCTTTAACTGAGTTTTCTTTTCTTTTTTTCTGCACTATAATTGTCCTTTTTATAATGTGTTTCTTTTGCACTGATTAATTGAATAAAACGATTAGTTTAATTAGTTGCAGCCCAATGGAAACAAGCCATAGGATTTCTTGGGTTATCCTTTTATCATTCTGTATTGAACTGTGTACCTCTGTGCTTTTCTTGCAAACTGTTATAATAATAAATAATATTGTAATAAATATTTAATCAATCAATCAAAGCCCTACCAGAGTCTGAACCCAGCTCCCAACTTATGTCATGTCTCTCTTCTCTCTGCCCTTAGTTGTCCTGTTTCTACACTCTCTTATCTGAAGAAAAAAGTGAAATAAAGAAAACAGACAAAGAAATAATCACATTTATTTGCAATAAATAATATTTATTACGCAATTATCAATCTAGATTTTTATGGAAAGCAATTCCAATTTGACCAAACTATGACCTCGGGCCACAGATTTGATGGAACATAATTCTAAATAAGTTTTATTCATTTATTGCACTACACTACAGCAGAGCGTGTGGCCTATTAGACATTCGCTTAAATATCTCTGTATTTACAATAAAGCAAATATTATGCTGTCGCATGTAAATTTTCCTTGAACAAACAAAGAAGTGTAAACAGGGTTTGTCATTCAGTAAGCACACGAGAGATTCCTCTCTTTTATAACAACAAACCTGTAAAAGTTGCCATTTTCTCTCATTTTAAATCTACATTCAAGATCTGAAGGAATTCACTGCTTGATAGTCCAGAGTTGAAGGAACAATCTTGCGCACAATAATTAAAAAATAAAAGAAATAGCAAATTACTCTTTGCTGAATGTCCATGTTTATATCCAGATGCTGGGACTGACTTCATCCGGATATTTACAGTTACTGTAAAGCCCAGCAGAAGATGCATGCTGGATGAAGTTCTCTCAACTGTCCTCTTGGAGGTGCTGTGGTCCAGCACAGAAAAATAACGAGAAAGTTATGGAGGCCCAACATCATGCATGGACCTGGCTCTTTTTTTCTGCCCCGCTGAGTGTTGTGTGCGCCTGTAAAGCAATGAGACAGAATGCACCTATATAATATCTGCAACATCTTTGTCACAGTCAGACAGATTCTGAAAAGCTGGTTCATGCTTCTATTTCCAGTAGACTTGATTACAGCAATGCAGTTTTTGCTGGACTGAATGTAGGTGTTATGTACGTAATATCCAGGCCAGAGTGCGCCTGGATATTCCCACCTAGGGGCGCTCAGTGAGCAGTTAGGGGTTCAGTGCCTTGCTCAAGGACACTTTGAGACAAAAACAGGGATCGAACTGGGGACCTACCGGTTCCCAGGCGGCCACTCTATCTCCTGAGCCACTGCCGCATATTGCTATGTCAGATGATGGTATTATTATTATGTCTCGTCAGCTATGCATATATGGTTGTGCAAAATGACAATAAAAAAGAAAGCAACCAACGAACCAAACAGCTTTGTTTGCTCAGGGCCACTCCTTGTTGTTGTGATGGACCCGTTGCCTCTTTTTTTTCTCAATCTTTTCCTTCTTCTCCTTCTGCAGTCTCTCTAGCTCGGCCTCATACATCATCTCCTGGATCAGGTACTTTTCCCTGCGCATGCGGTCCCGCAGGTCCTTGGGAAGGTCAGGGATTAGGTATGCTATCAGGTTCTTGATGGCGAAAACCAAGTGCTGTGAAAACAGTGCATGGATATAGAAATGTTGTGCCAGAAATAAAATGCTTTAAAAAGTCTGAGTTTATACTTCTCGGCCAACTAAAACAATTGTTGAAATAAAGTTGCCCATATGAGTGTTCTCAATACTAAGTAGTACTAGGGGAAGGAAGTACTTTCCAAAGACCAGGTCTCATGTTTAGTTGGAACATAAATCATACTGACAGCGTACACACAGTTCATTTAGAGGCCTCAAATACCCTGCACCATAAGATGCGTAAATGCAACTTGCCCTTCACACTGGACCGTTAGATGCTTCAAAACCATTTGACGTAATAATATCAATTTACACTCTCACCCCAATGTGACCAGATTAGAACATTACAAACAGATTAGTCAATCAAAGTTGAATATACTGTGGCCATATACTAAAAACAATCCTAAAATCAAACCAGATTATAACCTTAGACCAAACAGATCATAGTTAAAGTCAAAGTTGAATATTGTCATAATACAGATTATTCATTATGTGTTTGATCAAGGCTACATATTTAGGCACTTAATACTGGTTACATGTCAAGCTTCTCTTTACTAGTATTTACAAGCATGCAGCAGTTAACTCAGTCACTTTTGCATACATTGTTTGATCACCTTATGATGATTATTTTACAACATTTCAAACACAGACCATCACTAGTTACTGACAGGATGTCATCTGAGTATGGGGAGGCAACGTGGTGGTCTATCCAGCTCAAAGTTATCAAAGTCAAAACCTAAATCTTCCTCTATTGCATGCCACTCACTTCCTTTAGCATGATCATATTACTATGAAAGTAGCCTGCATGTTTTGTTACAAAACCCCCATTGTTGTCCTCAGCCTCAGCCTGAGCCTGCTTCCTTTTCCACTCCTTTTTTTAGCTTGTCTCCCCCCTCTTTCCCTCCAGGTCCTCTTGTCTACTCTGTCCTCCATGTCCTCGGGCTGTTCATAATTATCTTGTTAACCCTCCGGCCCCTGAACGAGCCAAAGCGTGTGGGCTCCCACTGACGCTTGGGATTCCCCGGAGTTGTGTGCTGCGGGGTGTAGACTGGTTGTCAGAGGGCCTCGTTCCTTCCACAGTATTGAATTTAAATGTTTTGATACAGAACGAAAGTGTCAACATCAAGTAAGGAAGTAGTGAAACTAATGAGGGATTTAAAGATTCCCTCAACTCATCGATTTGACACGATTCACGATAATGGGTTCACAAGATGGTTTTCTCATCATTTGCCTTTTACAAATTGAGATTCCAGACAAATTACGCCTGAAAAAGATTGTTTTAATTATTTCTCAGACAACACCTAGAGATTACTATGTTTTTCCATGTCAAAATGAAGAATGATTCCGTTATGGTTAATGTATTCACAACACATCGCGTTGTGAGCTTGTAGATCTGGTATTTTCAGGCATTAAGTTTCAATTTAGGTCACACGGTCAAGTCATACTGTGTAAATATAATTTACTAGACTGTTTAATGACAACAGTGGTAGCTATCTGGTCATTACAGCGATCTGATACAACTGTGATTCCCAGAAGTCTGTTCGAAACAAGACTTTGTCTTGTTGGAAGCACCACCCCAAAACAAATACAGCATGGTATGAGCTGGTTACGGTACTCCACCAGCAGACATGTCATTCCACCAGATCAGAAATATCTCTAACAGTAACAAATAATCAAAACAGTACACACTGCTGCCTTCACTACTTTACGGCTAGAGCCAAATGTATACTCCGCAGTATGACGGTTTCACATAAAAAAAAACAAGAAGGTACAACAAAATAGATTATAATAATAATAATAATAACTTGGATTTATATAGCGGACGCTTTACAGTACACAAAATAACAAATTAATTGCCAAAAGCCTGGGTAAATAAATGTCTCTCTGCTCTTTGAAAAGATTACTTTTCGAATCTACAATTTTAATCGGCACATAATTGTATCGATAATTAGCTGTCTTGCGAATGCATCGTTACATCGCTGAAGCTAATAGTTCCTTGTGAACTGATGCCAAACTGACCTCAAACACAATGATGAAGGCCAGTCGAGCTGCCAACACGTGCCAGAACTGCAGGGGGTATGCATACGGCTCGGGTGAGTCCGGGGGCAGCCTGTAGTCACGGTACCTGGACAATCAAATTTGTACCAAGATCATTACTCATGAGGAGCCAAAAGAACCATAGATATTGGCAACGAATAGATGCTCAATAGACAATGTACTGTCAGCATAATGAAATTCTTTAAAAAAGAAATCTATAAATATATGCTGTATATTTCACACATACATTTGTAATGATAGGAAAATTGGCCAAAAGCGTCATTTTAAAACTACAAAATACATTTTCAGAAATATATTTTACATTAGATGATGTTAGATATGATGAAAAATCATTGCTCTGTGGGTCAAACGACTCCTGAGATGGCTGTTACAGTAGCTGAGGGAAAGTCCTTGATATTTGCATCTGGCAAGAACTACTGTTTACCTGCAGTATTTCACAGCTTCCCCAAACAACTCAGATCCATTTGTCCTGGGCTCCGATTTCTCCTCAAAGTCAGACACCCGGAATATTGACAGACTGGCGTTCACGTAACCCATCATGCACCTGAGCAGGAGACAGAACAAAAGCAGTGGTGTTGGTGATGACAGAACAGCAGTCATATTGTAGCTTTGTCAGGCACAGAGTCCAGGAAAACCAATAAACTGCAATTACATGACACCATTTTTTGGGGATGTTTAGGAGGGGTAAAGAGACACAATGTCAAAAGAGGAATAGTTACCAGTATAAGTGCCAATAAATACAGCACAGTAAAAAAAAAATCACCTCACCTCTCGCCTGCACGGCCCTGCCCCGCACAGGGGCCATACTTGTAGGCGTACACGAGGCGAGGGATGAAGTCTGACGTGACGGCAATGACAAAGGCATTAGTGATGACAGAGAGGATCCCAATGCCCTCCAGAATGCCATACCAGATCCCTGTGATCAAACACACTCAGTCATACTTTATTTCATTTGCCTTAATATGTTATGCATATTGTGTTGTACATAATATGCATGTATTAATGTACAGATATATGGTATGATGGTAGTATTACGTACAGCACATACAGTAATCAAATAACTACCTATGTCTTTGGCTTGAGACGGCAATGGCCGGCGCCATTGTGTGACAAACTTGTAGGCGTCCAAGCGTATCTCGATGACGTTGTTGATCAGGGCCAGAAGAGGTGCCAGGGGGAACGCTGCCACAAATATAGTCGTGAACCCAAACTGTAAAACTGAAAGACACCACAAAAGCACAAGCAGCATTCAGTCTGAAGGCCAATTTACACAGATATAGGGTCTAAAAAACTATGTCTCTGTCCATCAATAGTAAGTTATTCTGTGTGCACTTCAGTCACAATGCGGTGCCACGGCACGATTAATTAAAATAAATTAAAACCACCTTTTGTGACCAACACGCACGCCTGCAGATACACTGGAGTGCATGCGCGTGCCTTCGAGACTGCGTGCCCGCTACATCGAATCAAACAGTGTGGCTGCGAATGCCTGCACGATTTGCATACGCTGTAGAATCCTAGCATGCAGCTTTGCAGTTAACACTTACCACCTCAACACCCTGTCTCTCCAAAAAAAACAGTGACAATGTTGGTCCCAGGCAGCCAGAGCAATGTGAGTTCTCTCTTTGCTGACTGTGCATTCTTCATGGAATAATTAGGCTACAACAACTGAACATGGACAGGTACAGTACCTAGCCTATAATGACAAAATACTGCTGAAAACGTAAAGTGACTTTCAGAGTTTTTGCGTGAAAGATCAAACGTGTTTCAGAAGCAATAGCTAATCGGCGTCGCACGCACGCACGCACGCACGCACGCACGCACGCACGCACGCACGCACGCACACACACACACACACACACACACACACACACACACACACACACACACACACACACACACACACACACACACACACACACACACACACACACACACACACACACACACACGCACACGCACACGCACACACACACACACACAGGGGGGAGCTCCTCACTGGCAGGTGGGCCAGTGGAGTACAACAGCAGTGACAACACACAGTAGTGTGGGGGGAGGAATTAATTGGCATAATGGCTAAAAGTGGGGGTATAAATGTGTACATCCTCTGCAGAGTATCTAGTGTCTAGTCATATGTTCAGTTACACTTTCATATCAGTTCAAGGTAAAGTTTTGTTTTAATGTGTTGCGTACTGTTAGTCTCATAGATCTGTGGCTCTACTGTGGCTCTGCTTTACAAAACAACGTACTCATCTCCAAGTACTCATCAAAGAGTCCGTAGACATTCATGGGTTGCAGGTTGTAGTCCTTCTCCCACTGTGGGAAGCTGTCCTTAGCCGTCTGTCCATGCTCTTGTCGCAGCTTCCGGCGTGTCCACCAGTTCTGGATCAGCCTAGCGTACAACAGAAAGCAATATCAAACAGCTCAAGTAATACCTAACAGTTAATACTGTAAATAGTAATAGTAATACTGAACAGCTAAATATTTTCATAATAAACGTTTTCGCGTTGAGTCGTTGATGTATAAAATAAAAAATAAAAACATTTGATCATTCGATTAATATAAAAAGTAATCCATACAATAATTGTTGAGAAACAAATTATTAGTTAGAGCCCTAAATGCAGGTGAGAAATATACATGATCAACTTCAGTACAATGCAGACAAGAAGGCCGAACTTACGGATAGCCCAGCTCCATGAAGTTGTTCCAGGTTTGTTTCAGTACCATGATGATCCCCATCTGCAGGCACAGATCTATGAGACAACCACTGGGGTGGCACTGGAAACACACACAAGGGACACTTAAACCACAATGTCGCATTGGGTATATGTGCACAATATGAAACACTGATAAGAATAATACTGTGTGTGCGTGTGCGTTGTGTTGTGTCGTGTTGTGTTGTGTATTGTGTAACAACAAAATGTATTACTCTCATTCTGCTGCTTAGTAGCTTCATCAATCAATTAATAAATTAAAGCTCAGATACATTACATTACATTACATTACAGTCATTTAGCAGACGCTTTTATCCAAAGCGACTTACAATAAGTGCATTCAACATAGGTAGGGAACGAAAACTACTAATCACCAGAAGTCTTAAGTGCATTTTCTGCAAAAACAAGCAACCAAGAGTATACCTAGCGCTAAGGTAAAAGTGCATTATATCAGCTACCTATTTCCTTAAACAGATACGTCCACAATATGTTTACATTCAACAGTGTTGGTGCATGCCAATGTCTTCAGCACATTTCATTTTACTGATGCAAGATGACTTCCACATGCACAACAGAAGTACTTCAGAGGGGCACTTTTGAAAGCACGCAAATTTGCAATGAATACTATACACAGGATTTATAATGCCATCAACATACACTGTAGGATTTTATGTACATGTAGCCCCCACAGTCATAGTAGCCAGTACCGGCGTGCAAAAGACCTGCCAATCAGGTCTCAGATAGGGCTCAGCCCTATTGGCATGACTGGTAACACGTCGGACTGGCGAGTGGGAGCCTCGGGTTCAATCCCAGCTCACTGCACTTCACTACAATCTGGCATAGTCGGCAGGACGAGGAGCGTAATATCCTTGCATGAGGAACATGAGGGACGTCGTGTACGGTGGTTCGCGGCGTGAAGTGCGAAGCACGAGGACGCGCTCCAAAGATCAGGGGGGTGATTGTAGCCCCCACAGTCATAGTAGCCAGTACCGGCGTGCAAAAGACCTGCCAATCGGGCTCAGCCCTATTGGCATGACTGGTAACACGTCGGACTGGCGAGTGGGAGCCTCGGGTTCAATCCCAGCTCACTGCACTTCACTACATACAGAAAGATTTCTGAGGCTTTTGGCACCTAGCAAAAACACTAGAAACATGCATCTCTGCAATTTTGTACATCTGAAATAGTGCTCCAAAGCTGTAAACATTGCTAAGAGAAGCATGAGTCTGCATGGTCACCCGACTGACTGTGCCTGTGCTTGTTTTGTGCATTTCACATTACACAGAGTTTTCCTTTTCTGCATTTCAATGCTCAACCGCTGAGGTAATTACCTCAGCCCCTGAAGAGGCTAGCTCACTGAATACTGCCCCCTTCAACCCTTAGACTACACATTACATTTATTCTATGTTCCCACAAGTACTGCTGGCAAAAATGCTTAATCATGATGTTGGTAAAAATGCTTGGCTGCAGGTTATACACTAACAGAATAATTTACCATTTAGAATTACCAGGATCCCTAATGCTTTGCTGTTATTCCCACATGGGAAAGTCAAGTGTTTACTCACTTCTTCAAGTTTCCAACGGTTGATGAGGCGTATATATGCACCAGGTCGCCCTGTAAATCTTTTTTTTCCATAGAAAACAAGCACAATGATGTTAAACTAATATCTTTTTAACATCTCTCAATAGCAGCAGGCTTCACACTGTAATTACACCTGAAATGCTTAAAACTGCAATCCATAACTTTTCTTTAGCGATTAAAACATTATTTTGACCAATCTGTATGGTGGAGTATGTTAATACAGTACAACTAACACAACTGTGGTGGTTATATTTGGTCTACCTGTTCTTCTATTGAGAAAATGAGATTCTGTGGTCGGGTAGGACCACTACTGGTTGACAAGTGGTACTGCCTGAAGATCAAAGTAAAAACAATTCCCCTGATCAAGCAGGTAGACATTTCAGGTAGACAAGTGGTAGACATTTCGGCACTCACGTGAGGTGTGTGTGTGCATGTGTGTGTGTGTGTGTGTGTGTGTGTGTGTGTGTGTGTGTGTTAAAATCTCAGGTAGGCCATGAAAGTTAATGATTGCAGCTTTAATGTGTAAACATGCCATTAGGTAGCACTTTACAATAATGACCCGTTATAAAGCATTTATAAACGTTTATAAGCAGTTTGTAGACTATCGTAAATGATTACTATAACCTTTATAACTATGGTTACAAATCATTTATAAGGTATTAGTAAGTAGTAAACTATTCATTAATAAGCCATTTATATACATCTGTAAATGATTATTACATAATTTGTAATGACTCATTACAAAGCATTTATAAACATTTATAAGCAGTTTGTAGACTAGTAACAAATCATTAACAACCTGTTTGTTGACATTTGTAAATGATTACTAAAACCTGTGTAACTACGGTTACAAATCATTTATAAGGTATTAGTAAGTAGTAAAACTATTCATGAATAAGCCATGTATAATACATCTGTAAATGATTATTAATTCATTTGTAACTGATGTTATATAGTATATACAAGCTATTTGTAGATAAAGAACTAATCATAGACAAACTATTTATATACATTGGTTAAGGATTATTAAATCATTAATAATAACATTTTAGAATATTTAAGAATCATTTAGTCATTATTTAAAGCACATTAAGACATTATTTATACTTGAGTTTGTTCATCATTAAATAATGTCATTTAAATTGTAGGAAATAATTTGTAAATGATTTATAAAGTGGTATAAATTGAGTTTTTTCGTGGTTATCGGACATCTCTTTAAACATGTATTAAGACTTCATAAATCATGTGTTAAATCTTTGTTCTAGCCCAAGGCATGAACAACAAACCATTTCTAAGCAATTATTACATATTTAAAAATTATCTGCAGATCATTATTTCCACATGATCAATTTTACTTGTGGGTAATTTGGGAAATGTGTTTGTTCATGTTTAACATATGCTTTGTAAAACATTCCTAAAATATCTATATATCCTTAGTACATGCTATTATGTGCCCTATAGTAAAGTGAAGACAGTTCATCATTTACAACTGTCTGTTAATGTGTTTGTTCATGTTTAACATATGCTTTGTAAAACATTCCTAAAATATCTATAAATCCTTAGTACATGTTATTATGTGCCCTATAGTAAAGTGAAGACAGTTCATCATTTACAACTGTCTGTTAATGTGTTTGTTCATGTTTAACATATGCTTTGCAAAACATTCGTAAAATATCTATAAATCCTTAGTACATGTTATTATGTGCCCTATAGTAAAGTGAAGGCCGTTCATCATTTACAACTGTCTGTTAACTCATTGAGTGCCAATGACGTCTTTTGACGGCCGTTTTCAGTGTGCCATTAGTGCCAATGACGTCTTTTGACGTCACCTAAAAAAAATATTTAGGTGACGTCATGTGCCTTGTTGTAAAGTGAAGACTATGCATTATTATTTCATGTTTAACAATGATTAGTAAAACATGTGACATCAAAAAGTGGCAGAAGTACCGTTATAGAGTATAAAAGTATAAAACAATTTATTAAGATATAAAATGTAACAACTCTTGGACACAGCACACACACTAACATTTAAACAAATAAATTCATCACAACAGAATCACAGAGTAGCAGCTTGGACACCTCCCAGTGCAAGTTAGCTTTAGCTGCAAAGCTAAACTGCTAAGCATGGAGGACATTACTAGCCTACACATCAAAACAAACATTGTGGAGCCAAACGGCCACCATCAAAATACCCCATGGTCATAATGCTACTTCATGTGTGTAAGATTAGCCATTTTATGTTACCTTGATCACCTGCAACAAGACAGTTAAAACACATAAAACATGAATTAGACATATTTCTGTCCAGTCTGCAACTGCATCACTGTTCACTTCCTCCCTAGTAGGCTACTGCAGGTGTAATGCAGGTAATCAGTGTGTTGACAGATTTTGCAAAAGAAACAAGCGGCCAGGTCTATGAAAACAAGCCCAAAAGAAGCTTGTATATGTTATATAACATCAGTTACAAATGATTTCATAATCATTTACAGATGTACTGTATATAAATGGCTTATTTATGAATAGTTCCCTACTTACTAATACCTTATAAATGATTTGTAACCGTAGTTATAAAGGTTTTAGTAATTATTTACAAATGTCAACAAACAGGTTGTTAATGATATGTTAATAGTCTACAAACTTCTTATAAACGTTTATAAATGCTTTATAACGGGTCATTATTGTATAGTGCTACCCTATTTTAAACAGGCATTTTAGTACTGTAGCAGGAACAAGTGTGGGACCGAGGTAAACATACAGCGGCATGCACCTCCTGTTACAAGTTCATGTTTGAAATTCCCCCAAAAATATCATCATATTACTGAAAGGTAATCTCATAAAATATTATGTGGTACATCACCTTCCTAAGAAGAAAGCAATGTAGAATGTGGAACTGTTGAGGTTGACAAACTGAAAGAGGAACATCTTGAGGGTGAAACTGTTCTCCCACTCCGCCTCTGTTCTTGGCTGCTCTGTGGTAGTGTGGGTGGGGGGGGGTGGGGGTCGGGGGGTGAAAGTGGAAATGAGAATTAACGAAGAAAGTAAGAACAGAAAGAAGCCGTAGTGTTGTCGTTCAAATTAATGGTAAAATGAATTCCTTCATTTTACTTTTCGATAGTTGTTCGACTACAACACAATACATGCACAGCAACAAATCTTAATCAGATGCCATTGCACTCATTAAAACAGCCTCTAGTTTGAGGGTGTTAACCACATTAACCCTGGTGTCCCGATGTTGGGCAAATTCTTTCAGTTGAAAGTTTTTTATTTTTACTTTTTTTTAGGTTTTATTCTAAAAATAGCATAAATGGCAGATCTACAAACGCACAGCAAATGACATCTGTGACACATTGTGAGCTTGTAGATGCTTTGTATGTTTGCAGCTGGGGCTACTACTGAAAAAGTGGTCCTACTAGAAAGGGACAACCCCCCACCAACAACACTGGCTTTTATTGTATTTTTTATGGCCATCTGTCTGTGCAACATATCCACAACCAGTCTACATAGTGCTCCAAATACAGGGAAAGAGGGACATTTATATATTTATATATCAGACATTAGTCAACATTGTCAGTGGAATAATTTGTCAGTGGAGGCGTGCTTCATAGTTCCTGCACACTTAGATCAGCACAGGACGTCTGTCCCTCCTTTCGATATGACACCTTAGCCAATGCTCCAAGCGTCCTAGATGTCCTAGAGACTGTGGAACAACCTCCCCCCTCAGTCAGCACTGCGGACTCGCAGCACTCTCCATTTTCCGCTGCAGTCTGAAAATTAACCTGTTCATACTCTACCTACCTCACCCCCTAGCACTCCTCATTCTTTGTTTCACTTCTTGTTGCCTATTTCGATAGATGCTAGTCATACTATGCACATGTACTGTATTTTGGTTACTTGTTCGCATATGTAATGTCTGTTATTTAGACATACAGTGTACTGTTTGCTTGACTATAAATGCTAAGTATGTAATTTCGATAGCATGTTGTTTAGACAGATGCTACTGTAGGTTTGATGTTTACAGTACCTGGAATATAGTTACTTAGTGGCACTTAACTGCTTTCTTTGCACTCTATTTGACCATTACTCTGTAGTTGTTGTTTAGGGTTCATGCCATTAACTCTGATCTCACTCTGGATACGAGCATTTGCCAAATGTCTAAATTGTGAACTGTCCGACACAACAACATTATTAACGCCACATTCATGGTGACAGTTTCGTCTCACAATACTTGTGAATCTTTGTCTCTCTGCCTGGGATTTCGTTAGCACCCTCGCGGAACTCGGAGAAAACACTTTGCTGGGTAATTATCAGCAGAGTGCGGCAGTTTACTACTCTCAAACTAGAGGGCGATGAGGTCTGAATAAGCTAAACGTAAGCCATATTTATACTTACATACGACAATGTCCCGTGCCGAAAATAGCTGATACAACCTCACAATGCGTCACATTCGTGATGCATTGAAAGCTTGTAGATCAGTTATTTTTGGCACATGACACCGTCGTACGTTGGAGCATGAATTAAGCATTGGATGTCAAAGCAAAATGCGTCAGTTTTCATCTGTTCAATAAAAAAGAAGAAAGAAATCCCACCATGCCATTAAGGCAACAGATATCCATCCAACTTACCTAAATTGGTAAGTAGAAAAGCAACTCTTTCATAGAGCTAGAAAAGAGACAGGGTTAGAGGTTACGTTCAGGGGAGGAAGGTAAACTCCAGTTAATATGACTGCAGCACTTGTAGTGGTAAACTCCTGTACCACAGCAGAGCGAACATCCATTTATTAGTCGAGCCGCAAGGCTTTTGCAAAACTATTGCGTGGGTGCCTGTCTGCCTGCAAGCATGTGTCACTGTCCGCAATGACTCAATACACAGAACCATCATCACATTTCTAACTCAGTATCTGACACACAGTATGGGGCAATTTGGTGGTCAAAGCTCAAGGCCGGCGATGAGCTACACGGCTCAACTACAGGTATGTACAGAATTGTGATCATTATAAGAAATCACGCAAATCGCACACAATCGTACCTAACATTTTCCTCCAAGTCCACATTGTGTGCCCAAGATGATACAAGTTGTTTTTATTGATAGTCCAAACATATCTAAGATGACACTACTGAGGTATTTGTCATCTTGCCAGCTGAGGACAAGTCTATGTTTCTCAGTCGGTTTTGAAATATGACCCATAGTTCAACCAAATGGGCCTGTAAGGGCCCTTACAGGCCCATTTGGTTCCATTCGTTTCCACTCTAACACTGAGTATTGTACAGTGTAGAATGGTGTCCCAGAGATCAAATGGGGGTCTGTCGTCTAATTCATATCAAACTACGGGTACTTGTAGTTAAAAGGTTCAGAAACACTGATCTAGGCTACCTGAGGGATTACAGCGAATTATCTCCATGGAGTCATCTGCTTGATATTACCACGATAACTACACTACATCCAAATCACCCCTTACTAGGCTAAGAAATTCAAAATCATAACTATGAAAAAAGAATGTGGCCTCACCACGTTGAGGAGCATGATCATGCAGAAGTTGATGCACACGGCCGTGCCTGTGGTCGCCACCTGAGAGTTATTCCTGATGAGAGCCCAGCCGAAGGCAGCGAAGGTGCTGACTGTGATCACACGGTAGATGACGATGCCGAACACTGCAGCAATCACCACCAGGATCTGCACACAGGTAGCACACATAAAGGTTGTTCCAATATAATGGTCTTTCATGTGGGAGACCGTGGCTCGAATCCCGGGTAGGACATAAAACTGATGGATTGCAGCTTTAACTCTGAGAGTGTACAAATGTAATGGTTACTTTTGTACATTTGGTTATATATATACATACTTTTTCGTGTACTGTATATGACTGCAGATCCGCTCTGCTGCTACTGTCACTTGTGTATACACTGACACGTTTGATATCTGCTGTGCTGCTAACTGATGTCTCACCTGCAAATACTATATCTGCTGCTATTTTTAACTGCCTCATTTTACTGCTATATTTAACCGTGCAGCGTATGTTTATACTTGCGCCTTTCGTATACCGACGTTACTCGTATTAGGAATATTTGACAGATCTGACTTGTTTCTTTCTTTCTCACACTATTCTTTACCCTTTTCTTGAAACTGCAAATGACACTTTTAGACCTGTAAACTTATGATGTCATGTCACAATAAAGTTGAGTTCCTTCCAAGCAGTCTTCCCTCTCATCCTAATAACATCTATCCCAGTGATCCGGTGTAGTTATGGGGACACTGTAATGTAGGAGATGCCATCTTTCGGATGAGATGTTACACTGAGGTCCTGACTCATATTAAAGATCCTGTGGAAGAGGGTTCCCTGGTGTCCTGGTGCAATGTAAAATTGCGAACCTGGCTCTCTCCCGCTGGCCAACTAATAATCTCCCAGTGTGTGTAATTTGCTCAGTGACCCCCCCCCCCTCTCTCTCTCTCTCCACCTCAAGCTGATGTGTGGCCAGCATTCTGGTCCAAAATGGCTGCTGTGCATCACCCAGGTGGGAACGATGACTGTTAGCACATGCCCTTCTGCTTATGCAATAACTGTTGTACCCGTTGTCAGCTTACTTAGTGAAATACCCATTATCATGGTACTTGGAGGCCAGCCTATGATGTCATTACTATGACCTCATAATTGGTGACATAAGGGATCTCCATACATGGGCATAGAAGGGACACACAACAGACAGACAGACAGAGATCTCCATATGGACATTAAATATATACACAGGGTCCTCTGCAATAAACACGCCAGGTTTGAAGTCGATCGGTCAGACGGTGCTCAAGTTCAGACAGACAGGACAGACAGACAGACAGACAGACAGACAGACAGACAGACAGACAGACAGACAGACAGACAGACAGACAGACAGACAAACAGACACACACACACACACACACACAGCCTGGAAACCAGACAAATCTGCCACAGCTAAAAATAAATAGCCCTGGGCAGATTGGTCTGGCGCTCCTTGGTTTGAATTACATTTCGATCCCCCCAGAGTGACGTTTGAATCCACACCGAAATTACAGACTAATATCTACGCAGAGTGATATTAGTCTGGCCATGACTAAGTCTGTTCATTAATAGATTACCATGAAGAAGATCCCAGATGCTGAGACGATGAGGCGACTGTATTTGTCTGTGAAGGCCTGGTAAGGTTCTGCCTTTCCAGTTATGGGGTTCATTCTCTCCTTCTGGGAGTACTTGGCCTCAAACTGGGGACGGATTTCCTCCTGCAAGGCGCAAGATGAGACACAAGATGACACATAGTTCAGCCAAAGGAAGGAAAATGCAGGGACATTGGAAAAAAGAAAAGAGGAAAAAACGGAAAACATTGTAAACAAATCCTGTTACGTTTTATTACAGGCAGTGTGGGACAAATATTAGCATGTTTGTTGAATGTATTAGAGTCTGAACATGAATATGTTAGTGAAGGATTGTATGATGTTGTTAGCATGCGGTAGCTAATGAAGTTCCCTCTCCGAGGATTATTAAAGTTAATTAAATCAAACCATGTCTCCATTATACGTATATGTAATAGAGCTGTACATTTTATTTTTGTATCATCAAACCATATACGCATATAAAGTTGATGACAAGACTTTTGTCCCAGGTGACTTTCAATAGACCTTCACGGTAGCCATATTGACATTTAATAGTAGGGTAAACACAGGTGTTATCAAAGATACTAAGGTTCCATTCCATTTAGTGTAGCAGAGCCACGTGCACAAGCACACAGACTCTGTTTGACCTGAATGGAACACAACCTTAATGTAGTTGGTAACACATACTGCAAGTTTACCCTACTATTTCAAGTCAAAATGGCTTCTGTGGAAAAAGCCTATTCAATTCATTGTATTTATATAGCACTGTTCAAGGTTCAATGTGTTCTTTATTGCTACATCTTGTGAACAGATACATAACCGTGTGGTGATAACTACTTTGACATTCCTTAGGCATGGCAAGCAACTGAGTTTTAGTTATCTTGTTGCACCGGAAATAAAGACGTTGGAAAGCCTGCTGTTTCCTACAATTGAGGCGATACAAACAAAAGTTATCTCATGACACTTTACATATACTGTAGAGCAGGTCAAAACCATACTCTAATTTACAGAGACCCAACAATTCCCCCATGAGCAAGCACTTGGCGACGGCGGCAAGGAAAAACTCCCCTTTAACGGGAAGAAACCTCGAGCAGAACCTGGCTCTAGGAGGGCAGCCATCTGCCTTGACCGGTTGGGTTGAAAGAGAGAGAGAGAGAGAGAGAGAGAGAGAGAGAGAGAGAGAGAGAGAGAGAGAGAGAGAGAGAGAGAGAGAGAGAGAGAGACAGAGAGAGAGAGAGAGAGAGAGAGGGAGAGAGGGAGGGAGAGACAGACAGACCGACCGACCGACAGATACACACAGAGATGTACAGCAAACACAGATGTACAGAAAACATTGAATATATTTAAATAAATACAATTTAGTTTAGTTTTTTGTTTGTCTATGTACCCTGCAGGAATTAAAATGTTCCCATAGGGTTACTATACTAATTAAAAGTTCAATTGTTTTTGCCATGCTCTGTAAGGAATAGCAGTTATGCATTGTTTAAAAACAGGTTATTCAGGGCATTTATCTCCTTGGTTTTATTTGCTTTAGTTTTATGGCTATTTTGAATGCAAATGATGCCTTTTGTGTATTGTGCTCTATAACCTACTACAGGTATAATGATTGGGTAGGCAGGGACAAAAAAGTGGCAACATCATTATCTCACTGTGTTGACTACTGGACTACTAAAGTAGTTATTTCTGAGTCACTCTAACACCCACAACGAGGAGCTCCTTGACAATGAACTACTTTTTTACCAACTGGAGGAGTGATTGACGAGGGGGAAGAGGGGAGGTCAACAAACAAAGAAGGTACGAACTATAAAAACGCAACCCTAGTGCAGCTACAGTAGAACCACATACTGACACTGTGTGGGAGTCGTCGTTTAAAATATGGTACATTTTCATTGCACTAAAAGTCAAACTCTTACTGTTGTAAACATAAAAAAATACATTTGGTATGTTTGTTTGCTTTTAATTTGGCAATTATTTATTTACAGCTGGTCATTTATTTTATTTTAATATTAGTTAGTACAGTTTTAGCTCCCTTCCCTCTCTTATCAAAATATGTATTTATATGTTGGGGTTTATGTTGTGTATTTATTTGCTGTTCATTGTATATTCCTATAGACGAATCCACAGACGCGCTGCCTGTAGGCGGCCATTGCTGCGGTGTGTAGCGTTGACACCACAGCAATGGCTGCGCGCAGGGCAGCGCTCCGTGGATTCGTGTATACCCTATGCATCCCCCCCACCCGCGTGGCAGGCACACCCACACATGCACCCACAGAGACTAAAACATGCGTGCCCTCACACACACACACACACACACACGGGCAGCGTGCGCGCACACACACACACACACACACACACACACACACACACACACACACACACCGGGCACATACACATTTTAAAGCCTTTAGCTTTACTGCGTTTTGTCAAGAAAGATGTAAAATAAAAGTAAATAAGTCTGTCACCCCAGTCTCTAAGCTATGAATTGCTTAACATTGAATTAACATTTTAGAGTGCAAGCAACTCTTGCAAACATTGGCTGAATCCCCCTCTCCCAGTTATGTGGATTGCCTGTGTATACGTATATACTATATACTATACTGAATATCCTATACTGTACTTCCGTGACGTGACCCTGTCCCTCACCAAAAATTACAGTCAATTATATTCATCAAGTGTCACAACCGTATGACGAAGAATACATAGGCCCTTTTCACCGCAGACATTTTGTCATATAAACACAGCTGAAGGTAATAATGGTAATTCTATGTAGGTGTGTTTAATGTACGTAGGTGTTACTGTGTGCCAGCACTGAAAGGTGCTGTACAGTTAACTTCATGCTGGCACACAAACACCTAAATGAACTCGATGGATCTTTACCTCCTCTTCTTCCCAGTCAATTAGGTCCCAGTCGTAGGCAAGGACAGCACGTCGTCTTTTCCAAAACTCCAAGAAAACAGTAGCTGAAACAGATGAATAAGAGGATCTTAGGGCAGTGGTTGCACAAAGTTTGGGTACAGCAGCATTAAAAAAATATATCTTTAGTAAATAATGTTCACTTTTAAACACTGCATCGAGTAATTGCTACGTTTTTGTTTGTTTATGTACTTTACTCTTTAAGGAGCCAATTGTTTTTAAATACGCTGAAGGAGACAGCATTTTGTTTCTGCACGGAAAGACAAAAAAATAAACAAAACAAAAAGATCTCTGGAAACACATTCTCTTTGAAACGCACCATTAAGTCTTCCAAGTACACAAGAACAGCCATGTTCAGTTAATGTTTGCAAATTTGCAGCACAATTTCTCATCGTGTTTTTTACTGAAAACATATTTGTGGTATGTATATTTGCTTCATTCTTCATGCATCTAAGTAAGGTTTTATGAATACCCACTTACTTTACTTAATCATATGAACCCTAGTGTCACTATTCTGGGGTGACCATTCTGTGAAAATAGCAGACCTACAAAATTCACAAGACATTGCATGATGCGTTTTGAGCTCGTAGATCTGCCATTTTGGTAGTTAATAAGATATCTACATTTGTAAAGCCTGGCACAATATTGTTTAGTAAAAGTTCCATTTTAGCTTTTTTACTACAAATGGCAATACGCATGCTGTTTCTGCCTTCTGGGTAGTAACAGAGGCTTGGTGTTGCTGAGCAAAGTCCTGTGGATAGTTTACTTATTGCATGTTTATCAGTATTTCTCCATTGGTAGTCTGTCTCTTCCAATGGAGCTTCCATAATTAAGCGAGGGTTCTGGGTTAGCCTTTTCATTCTGGAGTTAGTTCTTAACTTGACTCCTTGAAGCAGAGCATAACTCCTTATACATCTGCCCTTGCTGTGTCACATTCTTGGAAGGGAATGTTTTATTTTGTCAAGCGAGCAGGGGAGCACGCTTGAGTGGAATGTTAATGAAGTGACTTCAGTGGATATCTCACTGCAGTTGAACTCCAACCTGTACTCATTTGGACAATATGATCATTTCTAGAGCCAACAAGCAAGGTCAGTTGTCAGTTGTTTTTTAACCTTATTTTAAGCTGCATAAAGAAATAGGAGCATAGGCTGCCCGAGCAGTGTAGGCTAGGCTGCTCGGCATCTGCAGCTGTAAAAGCAACACACGTTACCTTTCTGTTATACAGTAAACTTCACAGAAAAATGTTGTTTATTGTGAGTTCAAAGTGTCACGTATTACTTACACTCATGTGTTTCAACTTGTCAGTACTTTATTATATCAGTAATCACCATTGCGAATAGAAAAGAACACATTAGTGTTTAGTTTTAATAGGTTGCATAATAGGTTGCTACGCGAATTCTACACATACACACATGTTTTACCACATACTGAGAGGATTGTTGATATTAAAATGCCATTGCCATACTGATAGAAGAGAGTTGATGAGGAAGATTTGAGACTCTGCATACCATATACAACTTTCAGCCTTTGTCTTTTTACCTCCTTATCGTTCAATTACCATACAATGACTCCAGTATTACTATAATCACAGCATAATTAAATCATTACTCACTATCATTTACACTGTTTGGTTGGGAATTGATGCATCTGATCACATGGTGATGGTACACATGTTTAAAGTAGATTTTAACAGAAACATGGCAATGATGGCATCGGATTTGTGGCGGCCCATATGGGCAGAAGTCAAAAGCGCTTTTTGAGGTGTGCTCTATAGAGGCCCCTCAACATGCGATTACTATTTGGGTTGACTGGATGTTGCGTTCATGACAACATATATGGTATGTGAAAAGGCTCCAACGGCCAAGGCTCCAAAGACAGTCAGAGATGCAATTTGTTTTTTAAAATTTTGCCCAACTGCTCCACTGAACTCCAGTGCAAAAATATATACAAATAGCAACAATAATCCTGGCCTAAAAGTCAAAAATAGAGCAATGAGAAAAAATAAATTAGCACTTAGGTAGGGTAAGTGATATTTTTTGGTTAAAACAAAAAGTATTTTGTTAAAAGGTTAAAGCACTACATTCTGATAGTAATCATTGCTATAGAGTGTTTGTTCAGTAACAGGAGTCTCCCCGTCTCTCCAGCTCTTTAATAAACAGAAAATACACTTTCCGGTAGGTGTCAAAATCTCAGCCAATCAGGAGAAAGTACCAATTTTTAAGCTTCATTTTTTATAGTGTTCCAGTTCCAATTTTGCCTTCTCATTTCTTAGTGTCATCACTTCCAATTTCACTTGTTTAATCTATATCCTGATTGAGTTCTCTATCCTGATTGGATAAAATTGGAAATGAAATGAAAGTGCATTTTCTGTTTTATAAAGAGCTGGAGAGACAAGGAGACTCCTCTTACTGAACAAACACTCTATAGCAATGAGTACTATCAGAATATAGAGCTATTTCATTTTGTAACACTTATTTTAACCAAAGAAAATCACTTACCCTACCTTTAAGGCAAACACTAACAAACAAAACCCAACTGGTTAAGAACTCGCTTCAGGCTATACCTTGATCACACAAGGCCCTGTAACTCGTCTGTTACCTGTGTTTCTGCCCATATCTAACTGCCTCTGCCTATCTAACTAATCTGCCTCTGCAGCCTCCCTTAAAGAGGGAGTGGATCCTACCATAGACCATATTCACACGGCGGCCATATTGGAATTTAACATTGAAAGTGCTGCCACCCGGGGTGGCTACTTTCGACTTCATAGAAACATGGCCGCCGTGTGAATATGGTCTATTGGACACAGAACCAATTAGCAACAATTCTTCTAAATACTTCCATAAATACTCCCATAGATTCCCCACTGCCACAGTACAAAAGTTACCTAAAAAATCCTAACGATGCGTTTCAATTAAACAAATATAACTTGGGGTGAAGACTCAATGATAGTTTAAATAAACACAATACTCCTAAAACATAGGAACACCCCTCTCCTCCACAGCACTTGGCACCTTCCTCATCAAGGGAATTGCCACCAGCAGTGCAGGAGAGACAACTAGCAAACAATCAGTTAATATACAGTTTCAATACACCAGTTTAAACCATTAGTCCTTGCATAACTTGGAAAGCAGTCAGATCAGATGTGTGTATGTGTATATAGGGCACAGGTGACGGGTTGCCCCGTGACATGGTGTTTTTGGTAAGTAATAGGCCACTCTCCCACTAATTCAGGCAAAAAAAAGTTTGATGCTCATTGTCACAGACAGTGATCACATACATGTCACAAGCTCATTTGTACCTAATTTGAGTGAAAAGCATTTGTAGTATTTTTGGTGCTCAAGTAAATTTGATTGGGCTCTGTGCTGTTTAGAGGCCCCTCAATGTATTATTCATAATTGGGGCAGATAGTTCATGATTTTTGTAAAATAGGCCAAGCAATGAGCTAGCAAACTTTGGAAGGCAATCATAGCCAATCGGAATGGATTTGAAAACATCTGAATGACGCGTTTATCACATGACTCTATAAATAGTGTGTAACAATTTGTGCAATTTTGGACAAAATGTTTAGGAGTACTAGAAAAAATCTGGGTTATGAAGAAAATGCCAAAATGGTCTATGGGGAGTTGCATCATGATTCCAGGAATCCAGGGGAAGTTATTTTCTCTTTTTGATTGTATGTTCAATAGTTATAAGCCAAAACATAAAAGGGGCCTGGTAATGAGTCCGATTTGAAAAATTGGTGGCGAGACCTCCTTGGTTTTGTTTGACACCGACTGGTAGTTAGTGCCATAATTTAACACACAGATATACAGACAGACACCCATCTACCCATTCAGCTGCTGCCAAATAAGTTGTCAAAGAAGTTTAATAACATTCAGACATGGTCAGCAATCTCAGGAGAGAGTTCTTTGTCTGACGGAACGAGGAAAGAGTTCAACTGGACAATATAACAAGAGTAGCACACTGTCCACCATTTTGTCATTCTCTGTTGAGCATGTGTTGTCAACAATGGATGATCCAAGCTTGTTAAAAAAAACACATATTTTATTCATATATTCTTACTATTTCTCAGCTTGCAGAATACCATTACACAAACTTCTTAACACACCTCCAATGTGTGAATAATGTGCAATCCTCCAACACCCGCACCCACCACAAAATGGTTAATTTGCATGCATGGTTCAACAAGAGTTAAAGTAGAGGCATGTGTTGCACAGCAGGTCTCCAGCAGCAGTGAAGGGGAGGGGAGTGATGAGTCTTCCCCTGAACCAAAGCCTTTCCCTGGGTTCCTCTGGGCCAGAGGTGACAGAGTGGGACCCAACAGCAGAAATATCATCCGCTGGTGAGTAGCACACAGTTTCGACTGGGATCAACTCGTTTTGCAGTTTTCTAATCGGGTCTAGAGAGAACTGGCTGATGCAGGTAAAGCTATGCTCCTAAAAAGAATTCCCTCGGAAACCAGGGGCATCATAGTGGTAGGGCCTACCTATAAACCTGCGAAACTTATGAATATGATTAGGTTCTTAATTACAGTAATTTGGTATGTCCATATGTTATTCTAACTCATCGTGACTGGCTACACCCGGATACCTGATTCAGCATTCATGTGGGGGAACAATAACATTGCGCCGCCCAACCGGATACCGATATTAGTAGGGGAATTCGTGGCCTAGACTGGATCACACTAGTCAGTTCGGAACAAAAACCAGGCCTTCCGTTGTGTGGAAAGCCTGCAGCCTCTTTGTCGTTTGGTCTCATTTCTCATGTCTCATGTTTTGTATCAGATGGCAATGGCCTTGGGGATCAATGAATTATGCAAAGACTCTTAACTGTGAAAGCACACAAATGATAATGATAATGGATTAATATCTACCAGGTCCAATTATGATTTATCAGACAGTAATGAATGAACCCACACATACATACAGTATTATGTCATGTTATCAAGTGTAATCAAAATGTTAATGTTTTGCACAGCACTCCATAAGTGCAAAATCACCACAATAAAACATTTACAAGAGTGAAGCAGATCAGGTTTCCACAGCCACGGCGTGACAATGTCTGAATATGCCATGCTATCAATTAGTCATAACCTACAGCAACAGTGATGGCAACTAACTATTTCAATAACAAGCACAGCCTTGGTGCCAGAACACATCCAGAATATTTTCCACCGTGGATGCATTCAGAATTTAAATCAATATCAATAACAAAGAGAGGTATTCAGGTTGAGGATAGTTTTGAGTTCAGTATGAAGGTGTTCCAGTGAGGTTCAAGTTTATTTGCCTGGCTTAATGTCTTCTTCTTCATCCATAAATAACATAAAAATGTAGAAAAAATAAGTTACAGGAGCGTTACAGGTATCTCTCAGACCATCGGTGCTCATGGAAGTTTTTCGTTTAGTTGAAAAACATTACTAGGGGGTGGGCTTGACAAGCTTAACGCTTCTCCCAAACCCTTTTTCAAGAACTTGGACTATTGTTATGATTGACACTATGATTATTATTATGAATACTATTGTAAATATATTAACCAAATGAATTAATTGTATGTACGTATACATATTTTTATATACAAGGTGGATTTTAGAAGACACCTTGAGTGCCTGGACCTGGATATTTTATGCCTTTTTGGCATATTTTTCCTCTCTCTTGAACATGAAAATGTACCAGACGAAAAAGGCGACAAGCTACAAAATCAAACCCCTGTTGGGGGATCTGGGGCATTGCTTGATAATAATGTACATATCCTGGCAAATTTATGGCAAATTTATAGCAGCCTATCAGAGTAAAACAGTTATCATTTAGTGACATACAATTCAATGTACACACCCCTCAACTAACTTTTTCCAGAACCATCCCCAAACACTGTCAGCCTCTCTAATTACTATTACATTTATTTTTCAGCTGAAAACTTTGTGTTGGCATTATAGACTGTATTTTAAAATGTGTCATGGCTAAGTTAACTTGTGTAACAAGTAGTACAGTATATTCTAGATGTAGAATCATTCTAACATCTGAAAATGTATTGCTAACAATTTTGTAAAAAACAAACGATGCATACAGGGACTGGTAGACAAAGCTTTAAATCATCAGGAACATCTTAACCACTGTTATATTTGTAAACATGTAGTTTCCTTTATGTCCTTTCCTCATCACCATAAACAGTTAACAGCGCCATCATCCTGATAGGAGTGTTGACCTTTGCTCTCCAGCTGGGCCTAGCACTCTACTTCTTGCAGAAATGTTGGAGTTATGACAAACAAAAACAGCAAGCAACCACAGAGCTTTGCAAAGGTGAGCATTTACAGCATTTTATGACCGTCTCTTGATTAGTAAAATTGTCTTTATTGTTCTTAGTTTGTTATTAGTGTATTTAAATAAACTTTTTGTGTTTTGACATATATTTAGAGAAGTTAGATTTTATTGTATCAAACAATGTGCTGTATTAAACCATGAATGAATTACATGTATACTTTTGGTTTGAGTATGATAACTGTTATGGAAAAAATAAACGTCCATATAAAGGTGAATGCATATCGTAGAAGTTTATTGTTAAGATCATGGTGCACACAAACTGCATCTTGGCCTCACCAGCCCTCTACCTTCGTCAGTGTCCCCTGTCAATTTGTACCTTTTAATAAGATTCAATTAACCACATGAACCCTATTCTAGGGCAAATCGATGTTTCAATCAACGCTGCCAAAATGTGTTTTCTATCCTTATTGGCAGGCATAAAGCAAAACTAATTAACTAGCCATGCTACTTTATTTGAGCTATAATGCTTGGTGTTACCAAATCGTTTGTGTCTTTCAGTCCCTTCAGGCATTCACCTGTACGAACTCACAGACAAACAACCAGACTGTCTGCATTGGGAAGACGAGGCTGCGCAATCTATAACTGTGAAATCTTTGCAATCAATTTCTGGAGAATACAGTTGCTATAATAACAGGGAATACTGGGACCTTTTAATACGCTGACAGGATCCTGCTCCACTGGACACTATTTTAGCAAATATAAAGCCTGATTTATGCTTCAGTGAGTGTTCTTAGTAGTGTTTGGTCTGTCGTTTTTTAATATTGTAGGTTGACTATGCTTTGATGCCTATTTTAGATGTTTTTATGATGTGTTTTATTGATGTCTCTATGAGAGCTGCTGTAACACCTTAATTTCCCCTCTGGATGAATAAAGTACCTACCTACAGTACCTATATTCTGAAATACTTTTTTTACAGCGTGGCACCATAGGGTCAGCCGTCTATAACAGCACCATGGGCCACATGACAATCCTCTTCCCGTAACATGAGGCAGCTTCATGTAGAAGTACACCTCCTGGACATGATGCCAGTATGTCACAGGGACTAACCCCCAATTTTGTTCAAACAGACCTATCCAGCAAACTCTGGAAGCCAACGTTGGCCCATTAGGATGGAATATGAAATATTCACTTCCATCTTGATCACATGACTATAGAGATACTGTGTACCAATTTGCGTGATGTTTGGATAAAATCTGTAGGAGTAATATTAAAACAATGTTTTGCACAAATCAGCCTCCTGGTGGCCCTATAACAGGCCCATGTGAAAAAAGTGTGTGCACAGTTTCGCAGCGAGCGGGCCAACGGTGCCGGAGATTAGCTGTTCAGACATATGGACACACGGACGGACAGGGTGCAAAACGTACTCTCTCGCCATGCCTTTCGGCCTGGCGGAGACAATAAACCTTGATGGCTTGTTTCCATTGTGGTCCTATGTATTCAATCAATATTGAACAGGCATCACAATTCAGAGTGCAATGTTTGATGGACTTAGAAACCATATCAAACTTACCCCAGACAGCCATGAATACAGCAAAGAACACAGTAGCTCCATTGTCAAACAAATGAGTGAGCTAAAAACAGAATAAAAACAAAAACAACAATTGAAGCGTTACAATTCAATACTGTAAGAAATCTTTGTGGAAAAAGTAATGTAAACAACACAAGTTTATAAAAAATACTTTACTCTAAGATCTGTCCAATAAATTCAAGGATTTCCTAACCAAGCCTTACGCACTTCATATCAGATAACTTGGCAACTGTGTGTTTATAGGAAATTCCAATGGAGTTTTGAATGACACACTCTGGTATCATAGTTGGCCAGCCTTTTCTGTGGGTAGTCTACATTTCTTCATTTAGTCCAAAACACAGTACAAGGTAAAATAAATAAGGAAAATATGACAGAATCAGCTACACGATCAGATGACACTGGGGTAATGCAAAACAGACACGCTCATGTATTTTCACAATGCAAAATTAGAAGATGCACAAAGCAAACTGTCACTCTTAAGAGTTAACTGTTGCTTATAACTGTATGAAATCCTCTACATTTTTTGTGTTTTGGTGTATATGCAGCTGTCTTTATTAAGAGTCGTAGACCACCAATTACTGATGTTTTGACCGATATTTTGTAAAATAAGGACACATGCATAATTTCAGGTACAGATATCTTCAAAAAAGTCAAATATTGTCAGCCAAAACGATATATATCGGTCGGGCTCTAGTCTTTATAATTTATGTTTACCTTAATATTAATAGTATTATATACAGTATTACCTTGGCATAGATGCAGCTGTCTGACAGTCTCAGGTAGGGGCAGTATTCATCACAAATGGGACACATTATAATCTCTGTGGATTGGCAGATTTCTTTACTGGAGAAACACAGATTGAAAATAGGTTCTCTTTGGCGAGGTTGTGCAATGATGTATACATTATCCATGGGTCAATTAATACACACACTACTGCTGGAATTAGTTCACTTTCAGTAAAACTGAATACAAACTTTTGTAAGAATTTTGAAATTATGAAATAATAGAGTGTATGTTTGTAATGTAAAGTTGAGAATGTAAAGTTTGTGTCAATTCACTTTACCTTCTGAAATGGTCAATTTGAAAGTGAACTGACCCCAACAGTTACCTTCCATAGAGCCTGATTCATACTTGGTCGCGCGATGGTGTCTCGCTCAGAGAAAAGCTGACCTACCGAGCTTGTAGGTCTGCTATTCTGGGCCGTTCTCGGCGTACAACACCATCGCGTGACGGAGAATAAATCTGCCGTTATAGAGACATTGAATTAATTCACCACAATTAATCAAATGCACATAATTTAATGCATTGGGAAGTGTTGCGTCAGACTTCTACAAGTCCTCCTCAAAATGGAATTCAGGTAAGAGAAAATATGCCCTTTAAAATGCTTTTAGCGCAAATACTGCTAAACGCATGTTGTGATTTAAAATTCTCTGTTGTGATCCTGACCGCTCTCCTCTAGTCCGAGGTGGTGACTGGCCATTCGATTTAATTACCCTTCTGTAAGCCAGCGTGAGCTCGGAGAACAAGATGACATCACGGCAGTCTCACACAACATGTCCTTGCATTATTATTATTAAAAACAATTATTCTGGCTTCTCTGCATTTATTGATAGTACAGTGGAGATTATACAGTAAACAAGGAGAGAGAGTAGGGGAGTGACATGCAGCAAATGGTCTGCCTAGCCCGGGAATCGAAACAAGTCGCTGTTGGGCATCATGAGAGCCTGTGTGGTACAGTACATGTCTTAACACTCAGCCAACCGCACCCTGTTAGTTGTATTAACATACTCTACCATACAGATCGGTCGAAAAACTTTTTATTCACGAAACATTGCCGTACATTTTTTTACTCTACTGAGGATGTGCTCTCTCAGAGAGAGATCAAATGCATGATTTGTACTTAATGTTATTCGACAGCGGTAATATAAGAGGTAATATTCATACTAGTTTAAATAAAAGCCCGGCCTATTAATTGGAAGTTTCAAGGTGTATACACAGTGAATATTCAACATTTCGAGCATGCTGTGACGTAACAAAAACGTAACAAAAAGTAAATTTTTCCTTGACATGAAACAGGCAATGATAATCAAACCATGTATCTTTACTGACAAGAATATTAAGTATTTCCAAACGGGTCTTTTTAGATTGTGTAATCTAGTCCAAATCACTCTCTCTGCGGCCATGTTGGGTTGTGAACTCAACCCGTCGTTACATGGATCGCTTTCAGCTTGACCTACATTTAAATGTTTAATCAATAGAAGTGACATTATGTGACTCCTCTCTGTGGATTCATTGCAGGCCCTATGGCAGAGAAGAACGGAACTGTGATCTCACAAGGCCAGCTGCTGTGCAAGGTTATAGCAACCTAGAGCCATGTGAGAGCTCGCGAGGTAGACGGCTACGGCAGTGCTGCTTTCTTTTTGTTCTTTCCCACAGTCAAATTTTTATTATCACAATCATACGGCTGTATATTTTTACAATTTAATTTCATGTTCGAATTTGGAATAATCGTTGACAGCCCCAATGCAGCTTATCCATTTAAGCCCTGTATACAGTATTTTGTTGTACAACATAGCAAGAATCACCAATATTTTTTATTTATTTATCTATTTTTAAAGAAAAGAAGGCAAAATAGAAAGATTATGAAAAAAATATTTTAATCTTAAAAAATGTTTTTGACACTTTTTGAAGATTTGCCCAATATAGAGACGCCAGGTATAATGTGGTTAAGAGTGATGATTAAGTATAGTTATAAGAAGATGTAGAGATCCTGGGATGTGGGTCAAGCCCTGGTGCAAATTACAACAACAAGCAAACCGTGGAGCTCCCATTACCTGACTTGGCAGTGTTCCAGCGTGAACACACCATAGAGGAACACCAGGAGTCCCACCAGCGCTGCAGGGAACAGCATCCCAGTGTACCAGCCCAGCCAGGCAAAATACAGGCCAATCTTCTCCCCAAAGTACTTCCTAAACGAACAGATCAACTTCAAATTAGATCACATCTTGGATGCGGTCACATCCTTTCATTCAACCTTTATTTAAAATATTGGGCTCATTATAGATGCCACAAAACAACAACAAAGCAGGAAGAGCACAAGCAAATGTTTGTGCTCTCTTTTTTAACTTTGCAAAATTATTGTTATGTAGATTATTTCTTGACAGCTTATTTTTTTTACATTAAGATTGAATTCAGTAAGCGTGCTTTGCCTTTGGTACAGTAGACTCTCAATATTTTTTTTGATGATCGGTAATGTTTTGAGTTATTATGATGATTATATCATAATTGTTAAATACAGCTGAAAATGTCTGTCTATTTAGCCTATGGCATGCATGGCTCAGTTTTTCTCTTTGTCTCTATAAAGTACCTTATGAGGTCCAGTGGCTGATACTTGTACCATACTCCCCACCAGGCCCAGCACTCATAGAGCAGATGGCGATGGTTATCGGCTCCATGTGTCCTTACTGAGTTTTTGCTTCGGTGGCTCCCCTGTCCAAACATGCGCATAACACACACACACACACACACACACACACACACACACACACACACACACACACACACACACACACACACACACACACACACACACACACACACACACACACACACACACACACACACACACACACACACACACACACACACACACACAAACACACACACACACACACACACGCATACACATTATGCTAAATTAATAACAATGTCCACATAATCGCCTTACTGATCAATGACTATAATATTATGTGTCACTACAAAATAGTGTTAGTGATTTAGTGCAGTGGTTCTCAACCTGGGGGTCGCGACCCCCTGAGGGGGAACGTTCATCATTTTCCTGTGTTATTCATTTATTTCTTTAATTATTTTCTGTTAACATTTCAGTAGAAGCACAATCAAGAATATATAATTAGTATAGGCAAAATTGTTCGGAGGAAGAGAGAGAGAGTGAGCGAGTAAGTTTGTGTGTGTGAGATCGCGCCTGTTGAGACAGACCGATCACCTGCCATTATGAAAGGGATCAGCCCCACTGTGTACTGTGCTCTGAGGTTCTGACACACGAAAGTTTAACACCACTGAAAATTAAGAGGTATTTCTAAACCAAATAAAATCTTGTGGAAGAGTGGAGATATCTGACTAAATACACATTTTCGAACACAACTTTCAAATGGATTTATAACTAGATGAGAAGAGCTGACCGCCAGCAATGAAATATTGGGTGAGTACGCAGAGTGCTACAAATTAGAATGCCACTGAGATTAATCCCTCCACAAAAATGCATTGAGTGCTCTATGGCTCTAATGGCTGTGTTATGGAATACATACAATGTACAGTAGGGAATATCAGCCACTCAGGGGCTACGGGAAGAGATGCACATTTTCCTCTCGGACACACAGTCAGAGTAACCCATAACTAATATAGTTTGTTTCGCTGTTTTATATATGCTGTCTGTATGCATGCAAATTAGTGTTTGTTCAGTGTGTGCTTTGTGTGTGGGTGCATGTTTGTTCAGTGCATGTATGCTGTTAGATCAGTGAGTCTTCAGGGGGGGGTCACAAGACTTGGCCAAGTGTTTTTTAGGGGTCGCAAGTCAACAAGGTTGAGAACCAGTGGTTTAGTGTATACTGTAGTTACGTGCAAGAAGTGAATCAATGAAACCACATTACCTCATGGAGAGGAAAAGCTGCCTCATATGAATTATTGCTCAACAGACGATTAAGCCCTGAGAACAAAAAGCGTGAATGATGGAGCAAGATCAAGAACTGCCAGTACGACACAAACGCAGCTATCATTGCCATGACTAAATAATGACCGTGATCTTGTCCCAACGCTGCATATTCAGACACTTTTCTGCAAGCTTTCAAAGTAGTTTTTTCAATCACACAGTCTGATTACAAAAAGGGTGAAGTTTGCCGCTGCTGGCCATTTGGGTGCCCCAAGCGTAATATCTCTCTACACACCCATGCACACACACACACACACACACGTGCGTGCACGCACGCACACACACATAGACTTGCGCATGAGCGTGCAAATTACTGAATACACATGCGTTGCGGGGGGGGGGGGGGGGGCTTACCCCCCTTAATTATCAACACATTTATGATTATACGCCTACGCCTATGGTGATCGCCTTGGTGATCTGCTTGGATGCCCCCTCGGGAACGTGGTGCCCTAGGCACAGTGCGTGGTGCGCGTGTGCGTAGTGGCGGCACTGTGTCGCCCTTACTCACCCATGTATGCGCGCACACACACACACACACACACACACACACACACACACACACACACACACACACACACACACACACACACACACACACACACACACACACACACACCTCCCATTTGTTGTTTCTAGGTGTGTGTTCTCTCGTGTCTCATTTAGCTACAGTAAATACATCCTCTGTTCATTATGCTAGTGTGTATGGTTCCTGTATATTTGCACTTGTACCTAACCCTAATAAAGTGATATAAAACAAAATAACTCACCGATCTTATTTTTACCCTCCTCATATTTAACCCGTTGCAAGATGTGGTGGACTATGCGACTCCTGGTGGCGTTGTTGAAAAATGTGTCTTTGTTGTGAATAATGAAACTGTAGCACACAAAAAAAACATCACGTTATGTACAGGAATGAATGAGGAATGAATACTGATGCTGTGTGTGTGTGTGTGTGTGTGTGTGTGTGTGTGTGTGTGTGTGTGTGTGTGTGTGTGTGTGTGTGAGAGAGAGTGAGAAAGTGTGTATGTATGTGTGTGTGTGTGTGTGTGTGTGTGCAGGAGAGAGAGACTTTGCCAAAGATTTAGAAAGAAAATAACTCTAAAATAAAAAGCAGCAGTGTACACATAGGATACAGTATGTGGGCACTGTCTAATGGGGTTATTATTTAAAGGGACACTTTGCACGTTTCAGACATCAGAATCTGTTTACACGTCATGTGGACTATAACAGCATGTGGAAAAAGTAAACAAACAAAAAAAGTGTTTTATGTCTCTAAAGTGTCAATGGTGTAATTTGACTAGTTCACGCTAGAGACAGAGACGCCTTTACAAGAAAGTCACATGCAGTTATACTCCACATGACGAGTAAACGGATTCTGATGTTTAAAAACGTTTTTCACATGCGGTTATACTCCACATGATGAGCAAACAATTCTGTGCCTCTCTAGAGCGACTGATTCAGATTTGACGTCCCTGCCAATGACATCACCTGTGAATTTATCTATCCACAGCTCGCCTCTGAAAAACAGTGCAAGAAGACAAAAATGGCTCCGTCCTATAGCGAGCATTAGTGAGGACCCATATATAGAGATAAGTGTTCCTATAAACTCACTGATGTATTCTGGATCGACTGAACGGAGCGGTAAAGCTCTCATTCTCCTCCAGGTCAGGCAAGGTGTCATCAAACTTCATAGGCTTACGGGGAAGCCAGCCACGGAACTTGTTGATCCGTTTCTCCATCCTAAAAGCAAAGTTTAGAATGCATGCATAGTTGGCAGTTTTAATACATTATACACGCATTTTCTGTTTCAGGAAAATCAATCAAACTAAATTATGAGTTTGCCACTCACCGACTCATAAACCGGTGCCTTCGGTGCATATAATAGATTTTCCTCCTGAAATATTGAGCAGGTCATAAATAGTATTGAGCAGGTCATAAATAATAAATGCACAGTATTCAGCTATAATAGTCTAGTAAAGATAATAATGGTAATGAAAACACCACCACTACTATTACTACTACTACTACTACTAATAATAATAATACAATTGATATGTATTAAGTCAATAATAACTTCATTTACAGCCCCCATCCAGCCACATGTTCGTCTTGTTTTTCCCTATACTTGTCTCACCAAGCCACGTATGGTTGTGTTTTTTATGGCGGCCATTTCATTTCCATTTCATTTCACCCCATTCATTTCCCATAGTGATTTCCGAAAATATTTATATGAATTATTTTAAGCCTGGAACCAAGCCATCCCGGTCCTGGTGAATCATGACCATAAAAGATTTGATTCTGTGTCAAAATATATTTGAATGTTTAATTATATTATATACTATATTCAATAAATACCCTTTTTTTTGCAGTTTTCAAATATGTTTTGGCACCACAAAATAGCCACCACTGCTATGCCCTATAGTATGCTACAGTATGGCAACCAGGTGGACTGGGTCGATTCTCACAAAGGATGTAAAGTGAAAGTGGAAGTCTTACACTAAATTCATACCAGAGGCAGTTAAGCGCTGCTGTGCTCTGAGAAAGCAGTGAGGTTCAATGCACCGTCTATGGTGAAGAGCGACTGCCGCTTTCCCCACTGCAGCAGGCAGAGCTAGCAAAAAGCGGAGCGGCAAAGTTGAGAAAAGTTCAACTTTGCCACTGCCGCTGTGTGGCAAGAGCAGCAGCCAACTAGAAGAGTGCACTGCTCTGAAGTAGGCATGGACTACTATTCTTAAAAGGCATGGACTACTATTAATAATGTTAACAAAGTTTTAAACTAGCAGTTGTACACAAAATTAATCAAGATAATGCAACTGCATGGCCTATTTTCTAACCTAAAAAGTGTGGTGAGTGTCGTACTGCTCTTCCCTGCCTGTGAGCTCGCCTGCTGAGGCAGCTGTGCTACATTGAGGCGCTCGTAGCAGCAGGGCTCTCACTGGACCACAACTCGCTTATTTACGAGGGCCACCGCCAATCTTGGACATTTTGATAAAATGGAGCGATAGAAATGGATGCAGCTCTTGGTGTGAATTCAGCATTACAGTAGTGTTTAGGCCTACTCTCCTCAGCTCTCACCTACAAGACCACATAAAATCCCAAATAATAAAATGGCAGAGCCTTTGGTGCCTCTGGAATCAATGTTCAGTAAAGCACTGCCGGACAGGTTGTCACTGGAAAACATTAAACCGCTGACAAAATACTGGAGGTGGGCTTGGTTAACTTGATTCATAAACCACTTTCCCAGCTTGGAGCAAGGACAGGCAATTATATATATATATATTTGAATACAACCTCTACATTATAATTTAAGTATTTCTAGACAGTAAACATATGCTATAACTGTAATATGAATTATAAAGGTTATTGAAAGGGTGTTTATGACTGATTTTACATCATTTTGCTATGACATTCACACATGCATGGTTGCAACAGAGGAAACCACAGTTACTGTAGTGCAACTTTAGAGAAGGACAAGAGATTTCAGGACGATCACAACGCAACAATCGATGTAGCTATGAGGAGATTTTTAACAGTGACAACGGGCTGAGTGAGTCAGGCTGCTTTTGTTACGACTGCAACACCCACTCTCGGATCTATGTACACTTTCTAGTTCTCTCTCTATAACCAGATCCTATTACCCGAACCTCCATCCTCACGTCCTCCACTCGCATTGTTTCCTCGTACCTTAGCCCCGCCTCGAGGCAAGGAGGAGAGACAAAGAGGGAGGAAACGATCGGGTAAGCTTTATGGAATGGGAACACTCCTCACTCAGTCAGCATCATTTTGAAGCGACAGCAATTACTTATGACATGTCACACAGCTGGATCGCTGTGCCACTCCGGAGTCTGGGAGGGTTGTCATGTTAAGGAGGAGAATTTCATTCCGATTAAAACATTTCCACAAAGGAGACCTAGCTCTCGGCTCCTCCAAAAAGCACTTTAAGATTTGGAGCACGAATGATTTCTGGATCACGCTGGAAGGCGGAGGACGGTGGAGGCAGAAATTAGAGTTTTGGTTTTTGGCTTCTCTCTCTCTTTATGTTCTGATTGCAGGAGTGGAGACAGGTGTGCGAGGCAGAGGTGCTGCTCATTGCAATCAGCTCCCTATAAAACACCAGTTCAACCTCCACCACTCTACCAGATCATAATACTCTGCAGCAAGTCAATCACAGTCCACATAGTCACGTTGGAGGTTTTGTGCACTCGGTTTAATCTGTATACTGTAGTTACAAATTTCTCTTGTGTTTGCGGTGCTCTTCTGCTCTTAACACATTGAGTGTCAAAAACGAGAATATATATATTTTTTTACAAGGGGCGCTTCAACGCAATTTAGGCATGATCCTAGGTTCCTTTAAAATGAAATGGACGGATGACAAAAAACCTCACTTCCGTCCGCTCCAATGATTTGGAGAAAAAGGTCCACATTTTTTTACAGTGGTGAAAACAAGCCATTTTCGACGGGCGATCACTCTGCAATGGCGGATCGTGTTAGAAATATTATTCTTCCAGTCATTAGACGGGACCCTCGGCCATCGCCCAGACACCCTTTGTTTACATCTGGGTCCTTGTGGAGGCTCCTGCAGCTCTAAAACGATCGGCGTAAACGGTAAGAAACGCTGGCCCTGGACGTACCCTGTTTTAAAAAACCTCTGGCACTCGATGTGTTAACTGTCTCAGGAGTCTGCCTCACCAAACTGGATCTATCTGCCTGTCTCCTGCTGCTATGGCTTGTCAGTCTCAACTTTACTAGAAATTAATGGTTGTCTTTCCCTGGATTTGTACTCTGAGCACTGAATAAATAGACTTAACCATACATTATGTTTGTGTCTATGCTCTGGGTTCTAAACCTACAGCGTTTAGGTTTTGAGCACAGCTAGATTATGCTTGTATAATTGTGCAAAACATTGACATTGGCATTGCTATTGGTTGATTTTCAGGTGCCCCCATGACTTGAGCCTACAGCACCTGGAGCACAAAGGCTATAATCAAACTGGCAACCCAGATCAGCCCTGATCTTTGCTAATCAGATTTGAACCACATTCATAGGCGGCTTGACATGCAATTCAAATTGCAGATTTCTAAAGATGTGTTTCAGTCTGGACACTAACTACTCAAATCGGATATCAATCTGTCATTTACTGCACTCACAACGCAACAAATAATGCAGTCAAATCCAGACTGCAGGAACAAGAAAGATTTTCTTAAAAAAAGTTTAAAGATGTTATACTTGGTCATACGAAGGTGTCACACGCCAAAAATAGATCAACAAAATAGAGCTCACAATGCAACGTGGTGCGAGCTTGTAGATCGGCTATTTTCGGTGAGCAACAGAGTCGCACGAATGGAGTACAAATTAAGAATTTCTCACACCCATAGCGTCATATCGTTACCACAGCAACCGATGAATACAATGTGGGTCGCCGATGTCTACATAAATCTGATCTGATCACTTTTAAATAACCGTGGACAGTCAGTCCTAAAGAAAAGGAAGAGAAACGGATATGACTGCACTGCAGTCTAGACAAGGCCAAAGTGTTTTCCAGCAGCAATAATAATAATAGTACTGTAACTGAGGGAGCGTTGGGTCCACTCACCTAAATGGCATGCGGATATTCATGAGCTCTGCATAGCGACACAGCACATCCCAAGGAGCATGGAGCTTCAGGAAGATCACGTCACTATTTGTTATGGAGGACTATGGAGAGGCACACACACACAACACACACACACACACACACACACACACACACATTAAACTTTAATTTAACCGTCTATGATGTCACATCAATAAATAAAGTTGTAGTCCTATGTGTGGGCAGTTCAAATAGGGCCTAAAACATGTATTGTAACATAGAGCTATATCTCATTCTGTAAGGTTGTTTTCTTCTGTTCAAGTTTTATTTATTTATTAGGTATTGTAAAATATGGTATGAGGAACAATTATAGATTATATTTAAGTGATCTATTGCATTGATATTCTGTTAATTCTGATTATTAAGTCCTAAACACTTTAGGTTAAACGGTTAACCGTTTAACAGTTTAACTGTCCCATCCCTAATTTCTATACTGTGTCCCTTCAAAAGTAGACCAATCACAGCTCATGCTGCTACATGTATGACAGCTTGACAAAGAACCAAACACTCTACAATGCCTGTGAACATTTGAAATTCATGAAGTGTTAAAGTTGTATCACAGTTAATTATCTATGCAAGACCTATTTATTTTATTGAATCTCTTAGTTACACCAACATTGTTCATGTGAAGAACTTTTGTACTTATTGGTGAATTATTCTATTTCCATTTGACCAAAGAAGACGTCACCATACTAGGACATGCACACTAGAGCCTGACCCATGTACTGTATGTCCGATATGAAACGGAAACGTTTTTACACACAACAGACACAAACACAACGGTAAATGCGAAAAATTATGCTTGGGGTCATTTTGAAATTGTTCTATTTGTGTTCTTTTTGAATAATTATTCAACTTTCAGAGAAGCTTACTGTAAGCGCACTATCAGCCAATATATTTTTTTGTCCGTAATATAAATTTCAGACCCAAAAATCCAGTATAATTCTGTCTCTAATACACACACGCAGCCAGTCTGTACAGTGCAGCTTTGCCACTAAACAACACATTGTGATTTGTTCACAAACTGCACAGATAATTAACTTACTATCAATAGCTAAAGATTTGACTCTTTACTCACTATTTTACTCACTCTTTACTACTATGTCTTGTTTCACCTGAAAAAAGTAGACTTAATTAATATTGTTTGCGGTGGGGTTTAAAACAATGTCCACAAAGTGGAGGTGGAATTCCACAGCCTGGGTTAGGGTTAACCACTAACCTACTGTAGGGCCATACAGGGTTGCACTAGTCTGTAGAACAACAGTTCAAAACTCTGCTGCAATACGGTTGTGAAATAACAGCACTGTACGGCCGTGGTGCACCATGGCGAATTACGTACATTCGTACTGTTGTGAAATAACAGCACTGTACAGCGGCCGTGGTGCACCATGCCGTACATTCCTATCTAGACATCTTATCTTTACCTGGTGAGGAGGGGTCATTGACATTCTATATTATAAAACAGGTTGGTCAAATCATTTATTTAGGGTATAGCAAACACACCTTGTTTGTGCAGGTAGTCAGGATACTTTCTAGTAGAAATTATTCTTAATTAAATTGTTATTAAAACAGTTTTGTATTGGAATATGTCTGTCATATTTGGTAACCACGTAAGAGGGAGTGCTTTATTGGGTTAATTGGCACAGCTGTGCAGGGTGACAGCACGCCGCTTTGCGTCATGCCTATGCACAGCCATGCAAGTAACCAAGATATTGCACTAACTCTTATGTGTTATATCTTAAATTACAGCCAATTACGCTAATTATTAGTGGGGGGTTTACCTAGTGGGATACAGTGCTACTGGCTCTCATAGCTCTGCAAAATATTTCTCTAATGTAAGTGAACTACGTACGCAACTAATCATAATTCATGTGCAACACACACACACACACACACACACACACACACACACACACACACACACACACACACACACACACACACACACACACACACACACACACACACACACACACACACACACACACACACACACACACACACACACACACACACACAATGCTTAATAACACTTGAACCCAAGCACCCATATCCAGGGTGGAACATTAGCCAAAAACTAGCAGATTTACAAGCTCATGACACGTCAGAGCTATTTTTGGGGACGCGATTTGGTGCAGACGGGTCAAAATTTACAGAGCCAACTCGTGTCCGGTTTACTAAGTCTAGAGGGTTTAAGTAGTTACTTCTTAGAGTGAACTTCTTCCTCTCCTCCTGACCCATTTTTAACAGCCTTGTGGAGTAAGAGGCGGTCTAACGGCACATGGAAAAGAAGCTGCAATCCCAGAAAGAGCCTAAAAATAACTATGTAACTCCATGCAAGCAACCCAGGTACAACTGGGCTATTCAAGGAGACAAGGATCATCGGCTTCCCTTTGAACGTTCTAGATAATGATAACCTTGATGTTACTGCATCAGCAGGAAGCACACACACACACACACACACACACACACACACACACACACACACACACACACACACACACACACACACACACACACACACACACACACACACACACACACACACACACACACACACACACACACACAAAGAGTACAAGTGCTCTGAACTGCTTGCTCCCATATTTCCGGTAGCTCTTTGGCAGATAGAGTAAGAGCATGGCGCATGACAATTGGTTTTATGAATGACAGCACTCCAGTCGGAGCTACTGCACAGTACAACAAATTAAGTTCTCAGAACTTGCTAAACTACAACTGAAGCTTAGCTGCAGTGTAATATTCATGTGTCACAGTACTAAACCCTGAAATATTATGCTTGCATATAAATTAGCCTTAGCATTGCCAGTTATCCAAAAGGCTCACACGGCAAAGCTGATTATTACTGTAATTTCATACAACAGCCTGCAATAGACTTACAACAGCCTCTCCAAAAGCCAGAAGGGATAACAAAACTACAAGCTTGATGTGTCATCTGTACACACTATATGAATAGGTTGGGAAATAGAACAAAGTGAGCAGAATTAAGCCAATTGTTTCATACCAAGATGCAAAAGATGGAAGTTGTTGATCGACCATAATCTCAACCCTTAACGCTAATCCTAAACTAATTGGAAGACTTAGATAAATAAACAGATAAGTAGACTAAATAAATAATTATGAGATAGTATATTTTTGTCACAAATTTTCAAAGTGAATACAATCTCAGTTTAAACAATGTCAACCTGAAAAGTAAGTGTACAAATGATCTGAGCAAATGGAGCACATACAGTAAACAAATAATCAGTGGTGGACAGTAATGAAGTACATTTACTGGGGTACAGTACATAACAAAAATAGTATCTGTACTTAATTTGAGTATTCGTATTGTTACGAGTTTACAATGTGACGCGTTATGAGCTTGTAGATTCTCACTATTATTTATATATATCTTTTAACCTGGAAAATCATACTTTTTTTTTTGCGTCAAAATGTTAAGCAATGCATTGATATTAATGGATTGGATGGATTTTTTAAAGCAAGTACTCCAGTACTTTAACTCAAGCACAGAGCAACTTTCACGTGTAGTTGACTAATATTTGAACAACTATACATTGACTAAAGTACTGGAGTTGAGTACTTTGTCCACCACTGCAAGTCATAATGAAACAACCAGTTATGTTCTCCTTGCCTTCTTTTCCAAGTGCAAGCCCTCAGCACGGATGTTCCTCTCAAACACCTCCCTCTTCTCCGTCTGGGTGTTGGACTTCCTGTAAACCAGGATGTAATCTATGCGACACTTGCCATCGCTGAAGCACAAGCCACTGGATTTACTCCTTACCTGAGAGCCAAGGGAGTAGATGAGGATTAAGGTAAACACATGGAACATGCACGCTCATCTAAGATGCATTTTTTATACAGTATATAGTTCCTATGATAAACAGTTATACTTTGAGTTTAAAAGTACGTTGCCAAGATGCAGTTTATCCAGCTTATTAACACATTGACTGCTACTGACGTAGATCTACATCGTCTCAAATCCAACGCTTGACTGCCATGGATGAAAATCTACGTCATCTGGTGCTTTCAGTGATTACGCAAGAGGGCACACTTCGCCAACCTACAGTATGAATGCTGCTTTGACTTCCAGAGAAGAATAGACCCGGAAACGACAATTTAAAATAAATTCACCCGGTCCGCTGCAATGTTATCAGATTTATAATAATACATGTATTTCCATTTATTTTATTCTCCCAGATTGCGTTTTTGGTGAAAACAAGCTATATTCAACTGCCGATAACTAAAGAACGGAAGATCGCAGTTATAATCGATCTTACTATCCAGTAGATAGAAGAGACCCTCGTCCTCCCCCAGACAGCTTTTGTTTACATCGTGTCGACATCGTGGGTTCTGTGGGTCGTCAAAATAAGGTAAAAACGCTGCGGGTGGCGGATGAATTAATTAATTAATACCTGGCAGTTGATGTGTTAAGGGGAACTTCTGGCTTATTTAAGCATCAGAAGCTGTTTATTACCATGTGGAATATTATACAGCATGTGAAACCAGTTTATCAAAGTGTTCTGTGCCTCTAAAGCAAGTGGTGGAAGGCTGGAAAAGGGAAGGAAGGGGAGAACTTTGTTAATCCAGCGCGGGAAATTCAGTTTCAGTTTCACCCAGCTGATGGCTGCTCAGATGGTCATGATGAGCAGCCATCTGAGCCGGAGGAAAGCTGTTAGGGGTTGAGTGTCTTGCTCAGGGACACTTACACGCAGGCCGGAGCCAGTAACTTTCTGATTACTAGACGGCCTCTCTATTCACTAATCTACGACCGCTTTAAAAACCCTTTTCCCACAGGATTCAGGTCAAGATGTGAGATAGCAAACATTTTTCCAAATGTCTCTATAATATAGAGCGTTATATGTATTTTTATGACGGCCGACTTGCAGGCCTTTCCTTTGTTCTGGAACTGTCCTTCAGGAAATATGAGTTTGACACTTTATCTAAAATCACCTCTGTTCCCATTGTCCCTCCGCAATCATTGCCTTGTTTGGAGTCCTGCCAGCTGAGTCATCTTTGCCCAAATGTTGTTTAGGTTTGGCGCTTTTCTCGCCTTACTGGGGGTGTTGCCGTCCAGGAAACTACTGTCGTCACTCACCTCAGGGAGTGCCGAGTCGGTTCGGGTGTTGTCATCCAGGATGCTACTGTGGGTCCCCAGGTGCAGCAAGGTGTCATCGTCCTGGTCAGGGCTGCTCATTCCCTCGGACCTCCCATTTTCCATAAGCACCTTGACATCCTTCACAGCTACAGTGGGCAGCATAAAAAGTTGTTTATTATTATTATTATTAATACAGAATTAAACTGCTTTTGTTGAATACTCAATTCTGATTTGGTCTCTCTAGTCTAGGTGTTATAGAGGCAGCAGATCGTAATTATAAATCACATCACTAATATCACTAGGACAGTACTTTGTCATAAAGAAAATAAATGGGGGAAAAAACATGTCCACCAAGCTTCTGGTCTCATCTTGGGATCCTTGATTTCTCCAGCTATCCGTCCCATTCATTTCTGGACCTAGTGCACATATTTTTAGCTAATCGATTTGATCAGGTACTATTCCAAAAATGTAGAAGGTAGCTCATGATATTCCTTTGTACAAAGGAGATAATTAACAAATATTGCCCTATTTATATAATATCATGTCTGTCAAAAACATTTGAATCCTTGGTATGTGATCAACGCAAAATGTATTTATCCAGGCATTCAGTGTTGAGCCCCCATCAATCTGGGTTTAGGGCTAATCACAGTACTACCTCTGCAGCATCCTTGGTTTTAAATTACATTGTGTCGGCACTCAGCAGTGGATAAGAAGATGCGTTGTGCAGCTTTTTTGATCGATTTATCAAAAGCCTTTGACACTAGATCGTTCCCTGCTCTTACACATTTTGCTAAATATTGTCTGTGGCTCTAGTAGTCTTAAATGGTTTTACAGCTATCCCTCTGATAGACAGCAATGTGTAAGAGCTGGAACTTGCACTTTTACCTATAACAAGGGTTCTGCAAGGTTCCGTTTTAGGTCCGGTCCTTTTTATTATTTATATTAATGTCATTGTTAAAGATTAACAGAGGCTCACTCTATGCAACTGGCTTTTGATCATTTACAACTTGCTTTTAAGGTTTTACAAGAAGCACTTTTTAAACTCAAACTTGTATAAATCTAGAGGAAACAAAGTGCATTGTTTTCATCAGAGCAAAGTTGATTGATTACAAAACGTCCAAATTAACACTTTATTATATCTGGTACACCTATTGAAAAAGTCCAACAATACAAATATTCGGCCATATGGGTTGATGACAAATTCTCATTCAATTATCATATTGAGAACATGATCAGAGGGTTTCGAGCAAAACTTGGCTCATTTATAGAAACAGATCTCGTTTTCCCTTGTTTAGTAGAAAAATAATTGATGAGGCTGTTGACTATGGGGAATGGGGATAGCAAATATACAGACACACTGCTGCTACAGTATCACCATTGCCCATTTACCACTCTGCTCACAGGTGACCCATACAATACCCACTGTTTGCACTCATTGCACTTAACACACTTAAGTTGGCTCTATGAGACGAGACCAACATTCGCATCTTCTTCCTATATTAACTCATTGAGTGCCAGAATTGCCAGAATTATATAGAAATATGTTGTCCCAGTGCCAGAGTTTTTTTCAAAGTAAAAAAAAAGTGCTTAGGAATTCGAGATACAGCCTTTTTCAGTTATACGTTAAACAAGGAGTGGATGGAGCTGCAAATCTTCAGATGATGATATCTTGGGTTCTGAACATGTTTTTTAAAAAAAACGTCATTGGCACCCAGCGCCTTAGCGGTAAAAACACGTGAAACACTTAATGGCACTTAATGGCACTCAATGAGTTCAAACCGGGTTATGGGATTTAAATAATTTACCACCATATATTTCATCACTTTCAATTATTTATGTAATTTTTTACCCCTTATTCTCCACGATTTTAGTCCTTATGTCAATTGATTCCTCCCCACACACATTTCTGTGTTGTCACTGCTGTTGTATCTTACTGGCCCACCTGCCAGTGAGGAGCCCCCACCGGGAGGACGTACAGCCTTCGTCCTACTCCTCCCGCCCAACGCTCCCCGCTGACAGGTGCCGTCCCAGCCTGTAGGATTACATGCAGGATATCACTATCCTCCCCGCCCGGATTCCCTCCCACGAACACGGGCCAATTGTGTTCGCGTAGACGCCCGACAAAGCCGGACGCACCACAGTAAGTCTGAATATATGTCAAACCCGCTTCAATGATTACCTTTCTCCTTACTTGTCCCCACGGTCAATACTGAATTAGGTAGGACAGCCTGCAGTTTTAGTGCTCCATACACAATGCATGAGTTACAACGCATGTTGATTTCATTGGGACAAATTAGGAATCTGCTCATTAATCTCGTTTTAATTAAAGTGTCCTATTGTTTTTTTTATACTCTGTTCTTTGCTATCATTGGTTTTATAGTACACAAGGGTTAGGGTTTTGTTGTTATCAAATTTGTATTCCTATATCGTGATTCATGATTCAGGCCTTTTGTAATCTCTGCGTCATTGAAAATGAAGGTCCTGACCTTGTTGAATTAATTAAAATATTATTATTGTTAATAACAGTGTTGTAACATAATGTAGTTGACTTGTACAGATTTTCACTCCTTTGGACAGTCTCATCTGTAAAATAATTGATCGTATGCACATCCCTCCGGACAATGGGATCTAGTGGTAGCAGTAACTCACAAGCCTACAGTGACATTTGCAGAGGTGGGTAAACATTTCCATGGTAACAGCAAGCTCCACCAATCAGAGGCGTTGCTGTTCACTCCTACATACTGGTTGTGTGCCTCCTTGGTTGATTCTAGGAAATTGATCTTTCAAACTATTTCAAACTATCTTTATCTGCCTACCTTTGGTGCTGTCCAAGATGAATTACATTTACCTAAAACAAAGCAGGACGTGCTAGCCGTTCCTTCCCTCTCTATACTGGCTCTGCGAGCTATTCTGCTCAAATGGAAAGATGCTGCCCCATCCTCACACTCTCACTGGATTCAAATTATGTCTTACGTGAAACTTGAGGAAATCCCTCATACCATTAGGGGATCAGAGAAGACATTTTATAAATGTGTACATTGTATGAGAAAATCTCTGCAGTAGTCTATGAGTAAATGCCTCTACGCTGCATTACAGCTAAACATTTAAATACACCATGCAGAATTTTCAATTTTGGATCTAGTCTATAATTTCAGCTAAGGATGGGGACATCTTTCAGGGGATGAAGGGAACCATTCAATTTAATTTGATTCTAGTCCAATCTAAGGATTAAACCCAGATTATCAGAAGCAGGCTATTTGCAAAACTTTCTGATGGCTTTAATATAACCTTTAGGCCAGGGGTCTTCAACAGGGGGTCCGGGACCCCCAGGGGGTCCTCAGAGTACAGTGGAGCAGCCAAATCTTTGTCTGATAGGATAATTGTTTTTACATCAACCACTTGAAGCCTAGCATTCCTATTCTGAGGAAAACTTTAGCCAAAAACAGTAGATGTACAAGCTCACAAAGTCTCGCGAGGCGAGGCGTTGTGAGCTTGTACATCACCTATTTTCGGCAAAGAGGTTTGTAGAGGGAAATAAAAGCAAACCAAGAACAGAGCCAAAGGTCAAGTTTTGACAGTTTAAGTGGTCAAATATCTGAAAATACACATTAACATGAGTCCAACATACACTGATGATAGTGCTGTCAAACAAGTCTATGAAGCTATCTATGAAATCTATGAAAAGGTTTAATCTGCAACATAATTTTATACGATTTGTAGTGGGGGTTGGTTCCTGCTTTATCTCTCAGCTACAGTAGGTCTCTCAACAAGTGGAAAGATTAGCCATACTTCATTATTGGCAAACACATAATATATAATAACATAATAACATAATATGTTCGAGCCCAGGTTGGGTCTCACCGAGGGGAGGAGTGTTATCCTGAGTGCTGGTGGAGTTTGGAGGTCCTTCGGAGGACTCCACCATGATGTCTGCCGTCCCACGGGAAGGGAAGTTAACAGCTATTTCTGCCGCCTGGTAGCCGGAGGCCGAGGGCTGCAATGGAACTCTACGTCGGCGAGGGCTATGCCACTGGAGCTCAGACCCATGTAGAGATAAACTCACACCTGTAGAGGAGGCACAGACACTTGGTTTGGTTTTTAAAATGGTATGTGTGTTTTATGCTATTTCGATTGCACAAAGAGGGTTTACATTGACCATATTCACATGCCAGCCATTTTGTTCTTAGCCCCTACTTTCTGCTCCATTTACACGACTAAGTCTATGAGGTAGTCCATGAAAAAAAACACAATTATGTCCTAATCGTTTGATCATTTACTCAGTGGTTCCCAAACATTTTAGCTTGAGGCCCAAAAGAGAAATTTGATGGCCAAACAAGGGAAAATATCCGATCTACAAGCTCAAAATGCGCTGCATTGCGACGTCACGTGTTTTGAGCTTGTGATTGGCTATTTTCACTACTTCTTTAATATATATATATTTATGGAAATTCTTTGACTAATATTATTTTATTCATGAAATTCCTTTTGAAAAAAACACTGATTTATGTGGATAACGTTTTACATCAAATGGCCAAATCCCAACTGGCAGCATAATTTCCAATTTATTGTGCCCCATAGTTGCCGAGGCACACAGGTCCATCTCTCAGGGTGGGAAAACACACTCTGAATAAGTGTGATACATAATTAACCCATTCAGACCTGAAGCTGATTCTACCAATGTCTTCGAAATCCCAACAGTTTATTTTTTTAAACGTATCTTGCTATATAGTGGTTCTCAAACTGTTTCATAATTGTCAAGGACCCCCCAAAAATATATGTACTTGGCCACGGACCCCCCATCTCAAAATATTAGTTTCCAGGGACCGCCCAGAAGCAAAGATTTGAGTTAAAAATGTTTTAACAAATTAAAATAATATATATAGTCACAGATTTGCACACATTTTTAAAAAAAATCAAAAATGGCAGATCTACAAGCTCGTAGCGCGGCACTCGGTGCCGTGCAATGAGCTTGTATATCTGCTATTTTTGAATAGCCAAAGTGTAAAATAATGTTTTTTTTTAGCTCAAATCAAAATATTACACAGATTCGTTCCCGGTCTTAATGAGTTAATCCTGTGGGTATGTAATTAAGTCAACAAGGTGTAGGCAATTATGTGTGGCCTATAAAAGAACATGAACATGACTTTGGATTGGTGTAAGAGGAAAAAAACTGTACAATACAAATATAAAGCAGAATAAAAACATCCTATATTACAATTGCCTAGAGGGTGGGTGGCCCGACGGTGGACCGACGGTAGATGTCCGTCCGGATTTTTAAGGTTCACCGTTGCTCCAGTCTGCACCAAACTTGGCACAAACACTGTTCATGGGTCTGCCATGGGAATAGTCACACCAGGGGACACATTGTACAACTCAGCTTACTGTCAGGGGCCCCCAGGGTAGAGCCCTGCATCAAGAGCGGGAATGGCCAAATACCACACTGACTGGATATAGCGTGCCAGAACCATGTGTGGTCGTGCTTTACGTTATCTTGATATGAATCTCGTGGCTACATGCAGAGGAGAACGTATGTATGTGTATAATGAATCTATTTAATAACCTACTGTGAAGCAGTAAGTTCCGCCGAGCCCACTGTGTCGCTGTAAGTGCCAGCATGGAGTCTCTGTGGTGCTGTAATGGCTGTGTATCTCTTTCTCTCTCTCTGTGTGGGAGCTGTGTTTGCATGGTACATTGTGCTCAGCTCCACACACACACACACACACACACACACACACACACACACACACACACACACACACACACACACACACACACACACACACACACACACACACACACACACACACACACACACACACACACACACACACACACACACACACACACACACACACACGTGTGCTTGCGCTGTGCAACTCCTCACAAATGAACAGTATATCTCTCTCTCTCGCTTGCTCTCCCATTCTGTCTCTGTTTGTAATGTTTTTGGATCTCAATGGAAACATTGCGCGCTTATGCGGGACTAGAAGGTAATATTGCTATTTCCTGTTCTGGTTTACCTTTGTTTGATTGGCTCGGCAACAGATTTGGACCGGAAAAATACGTATATAATAATAACAGTACCTTACAGAGCCTATTGGCACGTGCACGTGCATTCAATTTCACGTTGATTGGAATGTACTGTGTATGGGAAGGTGCACAGTTTGACATACAGGGGTCTCTATGAGACAAATGTTGTGTGTACGCCAGGCCTGCAATTTCGTCATTTTAGGGGCACCACCACTTGGCCATTGGTGTTGTCCATTTTTTGAGGGCACAAAGGCCAAATGCCAGGGCAGGAAGGCCATCAAATAAGATTTTAGTCCATTGAAAAAAATTATTGAATTTAAGGGTTAAAGGAGTAGTTCACCCCAAAAAAATACTTATTTTCTATCAATTACACACCCCATGAAGCCTTGAATCCATGGATTTCTTTTAGTTTTTGTCGCATTCCTAAGCTAATAATTTGATTCCCGTCTCCTACCGGCTAATGTATCCGGTAGGAGACACAAAGTAGATTCTTTGTGTCTCCTACCGGAAATACACCCGGTCATCAAATTATTGGCTTAGGAATCCCACAAAAACAAAAATAAATCCCTGAATTGAAGGCTTCATGGGGTGTGCAATTGATAGAAAATAAGTCATTTTTTGGGTGAACTCCTCCTTTAAGGGGGATAAGATTTTAAATGCAATATGTAGACTATCTGCAGTGAAATAAATAAATGGTGGTATTTATGGGGGATCCATGCACAGCCCTGCACCAAACTAAATTGGTTGCATTGGTTTAAAGATGGGGACTCAGGGGAGTTAAGAATTCAGAATCTCAACAACAGACACTGGTGTCTACATGACAAGAAAGAGACACTGGTGTCTACATATTGACAAGAAAGAGACACTGGTGTCTATATGACAGGAAAGAGACACTGGTGTCTACATATTGACAAGAAAGAGACACTGGTGTCTACATGACAAGAAAGAGACAGAGGAGAAAGTGGTACAGTCAGCTGGGGCATTAAGGCCACTGAGGCCTCAGGGCATGCAATTTATTTGAGGGGCAAAAGGCCAAACTGAGGGGCAACGACGGCCATGGCCTTCGTGGCCTCCCTGAAATTCCTGCCCTGGTGTACGCTATCTTTCAAAATGCTACACAGACATTTAAACGTGAGGCCCCAGGCCACAGGGAGACAGACAGAGGGAGACAACACTTCGGTACATTTTCATACTGCCCAACCTTTTAGGACCTTCAAAAGACATCTGGCAGCTACAGTTAGTCTGCTGGCAAGGGAAATTATTCAAGGCTTAGCTGAAGGTGTTAAATCAACTACACACAAACAGGTCTATAACTCCATCTTCCATCAGTCCTGAGAGACAGCAGAGAACTGTTGGGGGTATCACAGGTCTGCATGCTGAATTTCCGTTTGTGACAGGCTCAGGCGACTCAGCTGATTTTTTTCTGCTGAGCCATACTACTGGAGACAGAGATAGGAGAGTGTCTCGGCCCTAAATCAGCCAGTGAAGCGTTAGTACAAATGGAGCATGCCGCCACCACTAATAAAACAACGATGAGTTCTGTACTCAGGAAAAATCGATGCTCAGCCTTTGCCTTATATGACCTTGGCTATAACTGATACCACACTATTTTGGTGGAGGTGGGTTGTTTCACTACCCAAGTACGTGCTACATTGGATGATGAGGTCAGACAAACGAAATTGAGAGGGAACTGAAGTCACTGGAAACATATGAAACCCATATTAATGTTCATACATTACCCCATTCTCAAATACCACACTGGAGCCTAATTTGTTGCTCGCCAAAAATAACTTGAAAATCAGGAGAGGAGACGTATAGATTTTGTTTGGCTTTTTAAAGGTTACAGAATGCTTTACTTAGATAGGATAGAGAGTGCAGAGGGTTGACATTGACCATATTCACATGGTGGCCATTTTGTGCTTGCATCATACTCAGGTGTGGGGCCGGAGGGGGGGGGATTCCCACTCCCCGGGGTATGACGTAAGCACAAAATGAACACTGTGTGAATATGGTCAATGTAACACATGTCCTTGAGTTGGACTTAAAGAGCTTTGCGCTTTCAATGATCACCACATTATTTGCTAAGCCACTCCTGTGACCCAGTTGGACTTTCTTTTAAGATTTATCGCCTCATTAATAATTAAAAGCACAACAAAGCAGGTCAAACTGTGTAGAGAGGGAAGCTTCTTCAAAAATAATGAGGGCTCCAATTAAGGGGAGGAAGCAGGAAGTAAACTTGTACTGTTGGTATTGAGAAAGAGGGACAAAGTGAAAAGCGAGAAGGCAAATTTATACTGTCAGGTGAATAATTACGTATTTTTGCAGTGCAAATTAAATTGTGTTTTTGTAGAGCGACAAAAATGGCATGTTTTCATGGAGCATGAATAATTTCTTTCCCCGGCTGAGCGAAGGGCAACAAGAATGGTTTATTAACATCAAGTAAAACTCAAAGAGGTCATGCGGTCACCATACATTTAATAGAATAATTGATATTGCTCTGTCATCTTACGCTATAACCCTCAATACAGTATCTATGGGAATATGTTAGCATAGCCAGCTGCTAGTGGCATACCATCTGACGATTTTGTCTCACCCCATTTAGGCACCAATAGCACTCCAAATCTGCTAACAGGAGCTCTAAAAGAGGAGAAATACATGTATGTACTATCATTTTTACTCATCATGAAACTGTGCCGAGAAACTAAAACCTGTAGTATTATCTGTCAGCCACTTCTGAGGTAACCTCTACTTTTAGACAGTAGACTAGAGAGAAGCGAGAATGGATATGCTCCTCTTGGTCAAATAGTATTATGCTGCATTCAAACTGGCAGTTACAAAGATACAGGCTACCATTCATTTTCAATGAAAGCCAGCGTCATGAAGACACAAAGATACATCCAACTTTCGTAGCTGCTACAAAAGCTACAACCGCTACAAAGCTACACAAAAGTTGAGCTGCCAGTGTGAACGCAGCGTTAGACCTTTTTATGGGTGGGATTTACCCTATTTACATAAGTGTCAGATGAATATGGGGATGGGAATAATACAATGCATGGGTGCAAGTTTATGCAAACACTGACAATAAATTCAGTGCGTGAACAATAATTCACCTAAATAACACTAACACTAAGAAAACACTCATGTCTTTCCAGTTTGGCACAGTAGAACAAGCCTGTCAATAGCTGTCTTGAAGGTTTTTGGTGGGTTAACCACTTAAAGGTTTCATGACGTTCAGTTTTACCACACATTAAAAGTCTTTGTCATGGTCCAAGGTCCATGGTTCAAACGTGTATAGAAAGTAAAAAAAAAAAATCCACTCCATTGATCCATGGCAGGTGTTTTTCTCTCACGTTTCTAAAGCCCTATTCAAACATTTTCAAAAATGGCCGATCTATAAGCTCGTAGATCAAGCTTGTAGATTAACTTTTTTTGAAAAAATATTTGAGAATATTAGTTAAACGCAATGGTTTGTGATGCGACATGTGAGCTTATTTTGTTTTATGCTGCACAAATGCTGCTAACATCAACAGTAATTTCACAATGGCAAGATACATATAATGATTTTAAGTGAAAACGTGTTGCGGGTGTCCTCTTGCAGCTGGTCACCGATGTATAATACACAAAAAACATTCCACAATGCCAATTCTTCCTCACGTAACACAACACAGCCTCAGAATGACAGCTCACACAGACTGCTAAGAAAAAACTGTATGAAAATAATGGTGTGTGTGTGCGTGCGTGCGTGCGTACTATTGCTATATGGGAATCGGGTGTCACTCATTATAAGGCATCATTTAAAGGGTTCCAGCTGGGTGCACTCGGCTTTGTGAGGGTTTCTGTGTGTGTGTGTGTGTGTGTGTGTGTGTGTGTGTGTGTGTGTGTGTGTGTGTGTGTGTGTGTGTGTGTGACGGGATGTAGCAGTAGCTGGACAACCCGGCTGTAATAGCCCTCCGGAGGCATCCTCTATTGCAGAACCCATGCACGCATACAGCGCGATACCATACGATAACATTCCCATTTACAATCAAGAGGAAGGGAGTGAATGGGGCTGGGGGTCAGGATGGGTTGCGTGAAGGTCAAATGTTTGCATGGTCATGAAAACACTGTCAGGAGATAAGATGAAGGGGGGGGGGGTGTAGGTGAGGACGCGCAGAATGCAGGAATGGATGATGGCGAGACTATGCCAGAGTAAAAAAAAAAGTATGGAGCAAAGGAGAGATACAGAGCAAGAAAAGAGGATGAACGTAAAGAGAGACAAAGTGAGAGAGAGAGAGAGAGAGAGAGCGATCACTGCAGCAAAACCCGCTACGGACAGAGTACAGAAACTGCCTGTGCTTTAAGACAACTTGACAACACTCACCATGCGAAGGTGGAGAGAGATAGAGATCACTTCACCACCCGCCCCCCCCCCCCCCCCTCTCTCCTCCTCCCCAGAGGACAGCAGCAGCAGAAGGGACAGAGGCAGAAACTCGAGTACCCAGAGAGAGAGAGGTGGGGGGGAGGTGGTAGGGGGGACTAGGGTAAGTGGTGCTGGAGGGGGGGAAGGGGGGGCAATGCCAGGACAGGACAGCCAGGTCGGCGGGACACCTTCCCCCCTAGCGTGGAAAATTTCACCTCGCTGCGGGAAAAACGAACGCACGACCTCCTGCGGAGGGGACCCGCATGCCCACTTTGCGCTCCTTTCTACTCCAGATCACCGCGTCGACCCTTCTCCCAACACACTCAACACGGACAAAGCTACAGCTGTCATTACGTCCGCTGGATTTTTGAAAAAATAAAGATACATTCAAAAAGCTGAGACTATGGGTAACAGGAGAGCTCAAAATATGCAAACACTGACAAGGATCTTGGTCAGAGCGAAAACAGAAACACTAGCACGAGCAGAATGTTTACAGTGAGAGAGAGAGAGACAGAGAGAGAGAGAGGGAGAGCAGGAGGGAGGGAGGGAGAGTGAGAGAGAGGGAGGGAGAGAGAGAGAGGGAGGGAGAGCGAGAGAGAGGGAGGCAGAGCGAGAGAGAGAGTTAGAGTTAGAGGGAGGATGAGAGGGAGAGGGAGAGGGAGAGGGAGAGGGGAATGAGGAGCGCTGCATGATGATAGTCATCAGTATTCTCAGGCTGTCTTCCCTGGCAGCCAATCAGAGGTCTTGCAGCTCCTACAACGGCCAATGAGAAAAAGGGCTGGCTGTATCGGTGTTGCTGTAGTGTAGACCAAAGAAATGACAATTGGTTGTGATCACAGTCATATGCCTTTGATGCAGTAAATCCACAAAACATACACACACGCCATGCTTGCATGCAAGTATAAATAACGTAAACACAATTAAACTATAGTCACAAACAACAATTTACGGCTTCTAAGCTCAGAAGATGATTATGAGAAGATGACAAAGAGGAAGGTGATGAAGAAAATTACTTTTAGAATATGAAGATGGTGAAGAAATGGGAAAAATATACATTATTTGTTGGTTCACAGTGAGATTTGATCTCGCAACCCTACACGTAGTGAGGGAACATCACTGCATGTGCAGAACGTATTACAAATGTGAATTAACAAATGTATGGTTTGTAAAGCTGGTGTATTTTGGAGCTCTTTGTTGGTCTTAAAATGTCAAATAATATCTTTGCCACTAAATTATAATTGACAGAAGGCTTGAAAGAACAAATACAACCAAACTATTTCAGGCTTCCAAAGCCCTTACAAATCTGCAAAATAGTCACATTGCTTTAATGTAGTGAATGGTTTGAAACCAGCCTGCTTGGGAGGAAAATTTATTTTTTGGGTATGCATTATTTTTTGGGTATGCAGTACTGACAAATATTGTGGTTGTTTGATCCAACACTGAGCAAAAAATGGTATGTTGTGCATACAGTACACATTACAAGATATTGAATATCACACCATCTGAAACACTTGATATCTACCATGTAGACAATATCTGTGTCCAGACGTGTTAATTGATTTTGCATACTTAAAAAAGTACAGTATGGGGTGCTCGGGTGGCACAGTGGTAAGGTGCCCGGCCGCCACCGTGGAGGTTTGTGGGTTAAAATCCACCGTGGTGCATCCGGCTTTGTCGAGCGTCTATGCGATTGGCCTGGTTACGGCGAGGGAAGCCGGGCGGGGAGGGTGATATTTGTCACTGCATGCACACCTACGGGCTGGGAGGCACCTGTCACCAGGGACTATTGGGCGGGAGGAGTAGGACGAAGGCTCTACGTCCTCCCGGTGGGGGCTCCTCACTGGCAGGTGAGTCAGTAAGATACAGTGGTGACAACCCACAACTGTGTGTGCGGGGAGGAATCAATTGGCATAACGACTAAATTGGGGAGGAAAAAGGGGTACAAATCCCACAAAAAAAGAAAGAAAAGTACAGTATAGACAGAGCAACGGACAACTGAATTGACCATTGTCACACATCAGCAGATGTGCTGAAAACCTTTCAGCAATTATAAATTAAAATGATTTATTGCAATATTGCAGAAAATGTGTTTACACTTAAAAACTACTTCTTTTTTTTTTACACAGAATCAAATGTTTTATGGTCATGATTTACCAGGAGCCTGGATGGCTTGGTTCCAGGCTTAAAATAATTTAAATAAATATTTTCGGAAATCTCTATCGGAAAAATGGCTTTCTATCTGTGGAGCCACAAAACTGCTATGCCCTATTATAGATTTAAATTATAATATTTCTATCATTTATAGTATTTTGTAAAATAGTTTTAATTATTTTACAAACAAAGCATTATGGTCTATTAAAAAAAAGGTATAAACTGTCTGGAAATGATTATTTCACATCAAAGTTTTATTTTGGCCAGAACATACTAGACGGAGATGGGGATTGACGTATGTCGGAGGTGAGGAACTGGCATATGTTCTTTACGTCAGTGCATTTATAGTTTGACACGTTTCTTATGTGTGATATATTCGGGCCAAGAGGCTATATACCTATTCATCCTCTAGAGGGAAGCCCCTAGAGTTGAGGGGTATTGTTGCTGGACATACGATGACAAATTCGACGGATAAACCCCCCACCCCCGTTTTGTCTCCCCCTCCGTTCCTAATGCTTACTTAAGGGCCTTACATCAAAAATAAATGGGCCTTAAGCTGTTCATCAGTAAATAAATGATGAAAATCAAACCGTTGTACTGTTGTAGTGACCTTTATTTTAGGGGGTTTAATTAAGCAATGTTTGGCCTATATTGCAAAAGCAAATGTTGAAATGTTGAATACAAACTAGGGGACACTTTTTAAACACATGTTGAAGAAGAAACACAGTATTCACAAAAATAATCACCTGCCTTTAAGTTTTATATCGCCACCATGATTTTACACACACGGTGGTGTGTGGCAATGGCACAAATCACTCTGCTGTTGTAAATGTGTCACATGTTCCAACTTCCAAAGTTACAGGTACAGCTTTGAGCTAAAATGTACCATCAAATTGTATGAATTCTGAAAAACCAGTCTACCTTCTGATTCTGAAAGGAGATGGCCTAGGAGCAGTGGCGTAACGCAGAATCGCGGGGCCTCCCTGCGAAAAAGAAAAATTTTCGGGTCTAATTCGCACGAAATTTTTCGGGTCTAATTCGGTCTAATTCGGGTCTAATTCGGTTCTATTTGACCAATATAAATCAACTTTTTTCTTTTTTTTTGCTGTAAAAATATTTGTATCAGCGCAACACTGAGATTAAACCATTGACACGGTGCCCAGGTCTATGTCCAAATGCTCAGCTGATGGCACATCGGAGAGTGCTGTTTCTACAATAAAGCGCTGGTCCAGCTCAGATAACTCTGGGGAAGTCTATCCTCCTCCAGGGATCAGCATCTCCCTTCTGTGTTTGCCAATATATATTTTTTGGCCTCAGATTTTAGATCAACCCTTTTTTTGTTACTTTATCAGTTGTTCGCCCTTCTCTGGATACAACCCATGCATCTTTCTGTTATTTTATATCCACTGTGAATGCTACTGAATATTAACTACGGATTAAATGAAACAATATTGAGCAATTTCTGGCACATACATCAATTCATCAATGTGCGCTGTCCCAATTCAATAAATAAATAAATGAAATTAAATAATTTGTCAGATGTCCAAAGGCCAGAGATTATGTTTAAGTGATATTTTTGGGGCTCTAAAACATTTTGCCCACATTTTTGCGAGGGGCATGGGGGCTCAATTTGTTATTTAACCTTCATAGATGACAAATCCACTGAGAAACGGACCTCCTCTCTCCACGGTCACGGAAGTTCTGGAAATGACCCAACTATTTGAGGCTGTCCATCCAGCCTATAACTCTTGAACCGTACTGTAGGTTGTACAGTCAAAAACAAATTGGATCATGATGCAATTCCCCATATGGACCCCACCCATTTGTGCTACACTAGTGTTTTCTTCCAAACACACTTTATATCCAGATTTTTCTTATCGGCCTGTTATATCGGCACTTTTTTTCTACTACTCCTACAGATTTTGTCGATTGCCGATTGGCATGAAACATTTGCACGCACACTCCCAGTAGCACAAGGAAGATCTGCCACCCCTAATAGTTCAAATTGGCCTCATGGTGGCACTATAACAGGTTGCAACACAGCCCTGGATAAGACAACTGGGCCAACACTCACACAAATTGGTACAAATTATCTCTGGACTCATGTGATCAACATGTATTTGTCACATTTTTCATATTCCATTCCAATTGGCTATATGACTGACTTCCAAATATGCAGGCCCTGGGTAGCAAACACGGCCTGGCGGAAATCTGCGCTCTGAGGAACGGACTTTTGTAGTTAGACTTTCATTTATGCATTCTTGATTAAATCTCTCAACTCAAAAATACACTTGACACTTGAGTTTCAAAGACAGGCCTTTTCGGCTTAATTTAGCCACCCTTTTTTATTTTTATGTATTTTTTTTTTAATGAAAAACAAACAAATTGACCCCCACCCCCAAATATATATACAAGTATATATTTAAATAGCAGTCACGACGCATTACAATGTGACAAGTTAAAGACGGGGTGCCGTGATTTTCAGTGATTCCCCACCCCTCTAAAACATAATCATCAGGTATTATGGTTACACTAGGAGGAAGATTTTTTTCAAAAAAGTGTACAGAAATTGTTAAAATTATGTTTTTATGTGGACACGCCTCCAGTTCATTAAGTATACCTGGTTCTCACCTTAGCACCTCCTCCACCACCTTAGCACCACCCACCTGTCCTAGTCCCTCCTCCTCCTCATGCCCACACCTGTTGTGTTATGATAATGAGGGGGAGGGTATGTTTTTACTGTGTCACTAAAGCGCTGTTTCTCTATTGGCACGTTTGACCCTCAAGGTTTCAGCCTCCAGGTAGAAACTCAAAATAGTCAGAGAAGACATAAAACACCATAAAAACACCACCAGGGGGCTTAATGAAGTTCTATCAACCTCATACACATGAAAAACAGAAAAAGTGCAAAACCATGGCACCACCTCTTTAACTAACTTGTAGGTCAGCTTTTTAAAATAAAGAAATGTTATTTAATTTTGCCTATATTGATATGCCCGGGTTAAAGTGGTTAAAGCTATATCATTGTGCTTCACATTCGCTCGACAAAAATGAAGTATATAATTGTACATACTCGTGCTGTTGTCATTGATGGTCTCCTGACTTGCACAGTAGGAGGGCAGAGGGGTGATCGACAGAGAGGCCGGGCATGACACTGGCTCTGGGTGCTCATCGACGACCGGCACTGCTGACGCCTCCGAGTGAACGCAGTCTGGGCTGGACAGAGCCTGGCCATTAGCAGGGAATGGGCTCTTCCAGTGGGAAATGCCGATGGCCACCTGGCCGCCGAGGTCAAATCCTGGCAAAAAAAAAAGGTTCAAAGCTCAGCCACAGATGTGACTAATGAATGAATGAATGAATGTCTTTATTGCAGACTCAGGGTCCATAGAAAAACACAATTACAAAAAACAACAATAAACATAAACAATAAACATAATTAAAAACAGTCCAAATGAACACGTTATACAGGGCGTTTGTGACGGTTATAAATACAGGCTTTTAAGCCAATGTCGCCTAAAGCTAGAAGAGTATCTAGTGCAGCTCTTCACAGGGTTACTTATACTGACAAATTATGTTATTTACAGACTCATCCAAGCGACACATGAACCTTATGTATATCTATGCATTAAGTTCCAAAGAACAGCTTGAAAAGTATTGACTCTTGCAGCCACAAATATTTCCCTCGCACTGCACCATCTAGTAGTGATGCGCGGGTCGGGTTTTTTCATGACCCGCCCCGCCCCGCCACGGAACCCAACCCGCCTCAACCCGCCTCACCCCACGACCCGCGGGTAACGGGTCAACCCGCGCATCACTACCATCTAGGCCTTTTGAGTAAAATGTTCATAGCATCATTATAGGCTACTTGAAGTTTCTGAAAACTTGCTTTTTTGTAACTTGACCACAAGTGGGCAGTGTAGAGTGGTGTACAGTAAGCTCCAAATAGAGTGATCTTAACTGCTTCTGAGCACATGCTGAACTTACGTGCGAGGATGTTCGCCTGTGCATACATCCTGTGGCACTGTCTGTGAATATCATCATCATCATCGGTCATCTGTTCTGTAATAAAATGTCCAAGATATTTGACTTTACTACAGACACTGAGAATGTTAAAAGACAGTTTTAGAAGGAGGCGTTTTACTGTTTGTTTCAACCTGTGCTTTGTTCAGTACTGTACGACACAACACAACAAGTTCACAACACAATTAGTTCCTGGAGAGAGTGAAAGTGAGTCATCTTTCCCTGCCTTAACCGCTTAAACCCCATATGGGTAACCAGAGTCCCTCAGGGCCCAATACTAGTGTCTTTTCTGTTTTCTGTTATTGTGGGGAAAGCAGACATTGACACCTGGCAACAAGACCATTTTATTAGGATGTTCATTCACTTCTGTTGACTTAGGCAGGACATCATCATAGCCACAGCAACACTGCCCTCTAATGGTGGGGGCTGTCAAAAGCAGTCCCCACAACACCAATTCAGTAAAACTTCAATTGACATTATCCGACAGGCAGTACATTTTATACATATACACACACACACACACACACACACACACACACACACACATATATATATATATACATACACATACATATACATATACATATATATATATATGAAAAGAAATAAACCTTCCCTCTGCTTCTCTTAGGAAGGAACCGCACACTCCCAATGATGATGGACTCAAGACTCAGTTAATGCTTCATTTTTAGGCTTTATTTAGCATATATATATATATATATATATATATATATATATATATATATATATATATATATATATATATATATATATATATATATATATATATATATATATATATATGTATATATATATATATATATATATATATATGTGTATGTATATATATATATATATATATATGTGTATGTATATATATATATTGTAAAAAAGGGAATAGACCTTCAAGGAAGGGACTGCACACTCCAGGGAACAGATGGACAACTTACTACTGCATTATAGTATTTTATTAGCACGACGCGTTTCGCCGTGAGCTTCGTCAGGTGCAGGTACACTTTTGTATAGCACCTGACGAAGCTCACGGCAAAACGCGTCGTGCTAATAAAATACTATAATGCAGTAGTAGTAAGTTGTCCATCTGTTCCCTGGAGTGTGCAGTCCCTTCCTTGAAGGTCTATTCCCTTTTTTACAATTTATATGCCTGCTGACTAGACTTGCACCTCCAACGGGTTTTTTTGGATGTGCAGGAGTCCCCTTTTTCTTTATATATATATATATATATATATATATATATATATATATATATATATATATATATATATATATATATATATATATATATATATATATATATATATATAGATCAAACCCTCTATAGTAATGAATGCTATCAGAATATAGAGCTATTTAACACGTACTTTAACAAAAGAAAATCACTTAGAGCACCTTTTAATAACTACTGAGGACTAAACAAGGAACAAAATTAATTCAGGCATATAACACAAATGGAAGAGTAGAAACCATTTTCTTCATTACACTTCACTTTTCCCATTTTGTCATTCGTTTGCCTTGTTTTCTAGTTGTTTCTGAATTAACAGAGACCAGACGTTTAATGTAGTAACAGCTTAAAGGGCAAGACCACTTTGGTAGAGGTTTGGGTTGTGTAGTTACCTTGCCATGATGTAACTCCAAAGGTGGGCAAGAAATAAAAAATAATTGCTCCATTGATTAGAAATTGATAATTCAAAATATGCTCCCCATTGACTTACATTGTATGGTAAAACAGCTCTCAGTCACTATTTTAGCACGTAAACGAACGCAAACAAAGTTGATTCAGACAATATAGAACATCACCAAACCCAGTACTGTTTTTTTTTTTTAATAAAAATGTCAACTTCCTGTTGATTTTGCCATTTTTTATAAGTAGAAAACCTGGACTGGATCCGCGGATCCGGATCCAGATCTTCAAATAGTAAAATCAACAGGAAGTTGACATTTTTATTAAAAAAACAAAGAGTACTGGGTTTGGTGATGCTCTATATTGTCTGAATCAGGTTTGTTTGTGTTCATTTATGTGCTAAAAGAGTGACTTTGAGAGCTGTTTTACCATACAATGTAAGTCAATGAGGAGCATATTTTTGAATTATCAATTTCTAATCAATGGAGCAATTATTTTTGATTTCTTGCCCACTTTTGGAGTTACATCATGGCAAGGTAACTACACAACCCAAACCTCTACCAAAGTGGTCTTACCCTTTAAAGCACCACCAGTCCAGCAACAGTTTGGGCGGGAACCCTTATTTGTAACTATACCTTTCAGGACGGGAACCCCTTTCGGGGTTCTTGTTGCTATGTACAGTATATAGCAACATACATTTGTTGTAATTTTTTAATAAATATTTGAAGTTGTTCACAAAACTTAGGTCAGGATATAGAAGGCGTTTTTAGAATCGGCCTCAGGTCTAAATGGGTTAAGTGACTCTCTGATGATAATGATGTGAACAAAAAAAGACAGTAATTAATTGATCCCCAGCCAGGGGAAATTCAGGCATCATAGCAACAACAGCAGTAAGAGTGAAACATGGTAACAGTCAAGCGCCAATAATGTTTTTTATAATAGATTAAATAAAATAAAATAAATCAGTTAGGCTTCTGACAAGACATTTGCACTGGACCTCTGAATAAATGGGTTAACATGTACAGTCTATCATTAGAAATGTACATTATCACCAGTGAATATGAATGGATATACATCTATCTTCAATTAATATATGAATGGATATACATTACAAACTAGTGAATATGAGAATGAATGCAGTCTATCAACAGCGTATATATCAACAATTAATTTATGAGTGAAATAAGTTGATTATGAAAAAGGAACTCTGGAAATGAGTGCTTACAGTTCCGACCAATGACTTGCATAACACGGCTGGGACAAAAACATTGGTTGGGTGCATACTTCTATGGGAAAGGCATGCAACATTGTGCGTTATGTTATGCAAGCATTTGGCTGGGATTTGGATATTACAAGCAATGTCACCAGTACAATGTGTAGAATCAATACATAATATATTCTCTGATTTAAAAAAATCTGTTTCATTATGCAACACAACGGCGCCAGGTGAGAGTGGGGAAGCCCCCTCTTTTTGCCGTCTATAAAACACAAGCGCAGCACATTTAGAAGGTACATCAGCAGTGAACAAACACGTCCCAATCAATAAGCACAGTAGTGCAAAGCCGGGCAGTTTACTGGCTGCCAGACTGCTACTCGCACAGCACATTTTGAAAACATAAGTTTGGAGAGGGAACAATAAATCTAGGCTATACCTGTTCTCATTTTGTTAATAAGCAAGCGCAAGATTAGTACAGGTACCCAAACAACTATATATATATATATATATATATATATATATATATATATATATATATATATATATATATATATATATAACTTTTATTTAACCAGTAAAAACCACATTGAGACTAGAGTCTCTTTTACGAGTGTGAACTGGTCAAGAGAAGAGGCAATAAATGACAGCTCAACCATTAACAACAAATACAGGACAATAACAATGACATTTAGCATCCGTAAAAAACAATACCCACTACCTGGAAGCTCAAGGAAATAAAAAATATACAGAGAATCAATATGAAAAAATAATATATATATATATATATATATATATATATATATATATATATATATATATATATATATATATATATATATATATATATATCGTCAATTAATATATGAATGGATATCCATTACAGACTAGTGAATGTGAGAATGAATGCAGTCAACAGCGTATATATCAACAATGAATTTATCAGTGAAATGAGTTGATTATGAAAAAGTGTTCCATCAGTTTGTAGTGATGTTATTACTCTGGAAATGAGTGCTTACAGTTCCGACCAATGACTTGCATCACACGGCTGGGACAAAACATTGGTTGGGTGCATACTTCTTTGGGAAAGGCATGCAACATTGTGCGTTATGTTATGCAAGCATTTGGGGGGATTTTTATATATATATATATATATATATATATATATATATATATATATATATATATATATATATATATATATATATATATATATATATATATATATATATATATATACACACATAACATATATATATACAAATATATATAACTGATATATATATAAATGATCATCCTCGGGACCCTGTGAAAGTCACCTGAAGAAGCGAGTGGGGGGTGGCAGAGAGGGGACGTGTAATCTACACCTGCCGTGTATCCGAACGACCTCCAAAACCAACCATGCGCAAAGCCTTTGGACATAGTGTGTCTTCGATATCTATGTCACAGTCATCAGAAAAAATGCCCACGTTGCTCTCTGAGGAGAGCGAGGCCCAGATATGTACTGTACCAGTACCGCTCACACTTCCTCATGCTCTCCGAGGTAAGGAAACAAAACGCAGGTGCAGATATCTGGGTCATATGTTGTATAATGACGACTTAAGGGACAAGAACAGAGTATACTCTGTAAACTTTACAGAGTTGATTCCTTTACAATGTAAAGGAATCAATCAACCCCCAACAACTTAAAGTAGTTCTGGGGATGGTGGTTTGGGGGTAGACAGCTGCTTTAAATGTGTGTGTGTGTGTCTACGCGCGCGCGTTATAATAAACTAGAGTTTTGGGCCACTGCCCGGCCCTCACACCTACGTCACAGCGCCGATACGACCGATGTCTGAGTCATAGTGTCGGTGGGCTTTGTCAGACGTTGTACCCGTCTGTCTGCGTCCCTTTTGTGCCCATATATGGAGATCCCTGTATCTGTCTGTCTACCTGTGTCCTTTTTATGCCTATATAAGGAGATGTCTGTATCTATCAGTCTTTGTCCCTTTTAGAGATCCCTGATGTCATTAGTATATTGGCCATACCCTGTATATTGGCATGCCCATATATGGGTCATATATCGGTCGGAATCTGCGGTTCTGGACAACCTCATTATCCAAATGACTCGACGGTCCGGAACGCCGTTCCGGTAAATGATTCAGGGCCGGAACGGCGTACCGGTAAGAAAAAGGGGAAAGGCGGCTGTCAAAATCCCATATTAAATAACCTGCCACAAACGCAAGAAGAAAACATAATCTACTAACATCAGATTAACATACAAAAGTGTTATTAGTTAAGTTTTCTAATGAAGTGCTTCTGAATTGTTCCAGTGTGTTTGTGTCAGCGTAATCCGTGCCGTTTTCGGCGTATATGTATTTCCACAGAGATGAGTTCAATGTCAATGTCAATGTGACAGACTGAACTGGGAATGGGATCCGTTCACTTTGCAGGGTGTAGATCCGGTAAAGAGCGGATACGGAAATGACTTTTGTCCGTGCCTATGTGTGTGTGTGTGTGTGTGTGTGTGTGTGTGTGTGTGTGTGTGTGTGTGTGTGTGTGTGTGTGTGTGTGTGTGTGTGTGTGTGTGTGTGTGTGTGTGCAAATTACCGGATACAGTAGGCGGGCTCTACGACAAAATACAATTCCACCAATGTTCAAAACATGTTTCTGGTTGGCTGACAGACTGACACATTATCAGCACGTTAGTTCTGATTGGTTCAAATCACACACACACATGTTTTCTGGAAAGAAAAAAAAGAAAACGTACTAGAGGGGAAATGAATACTGGCAACTTTTGTTGCAGAATGCAATTACAAAAAATAAATGAAGCACAATGCAACGGACGATTACTCAGATGTTTAAGAGAAAAGCGAGAGCTGAAGAAGCTGAGTGGTTAAAGACAAAGTTAGTAAAACGACCAGGGCTGAAGATCCTTCAGAGCAGGTTGAGACACAGGGGGAGGAGGAGGCAGAGACCCTGCATGAAGAAGTGACAGACAGCAGGACCACCAGAAGCAAGCACAAGTAGTAGTAATAATAATCATGATAATAATAATAATAATAATAATAATAATAATAATAATAATAAAATAGCGCCTAATTTTGACCCCCAAAACAAAATCTGGCCACAGGGTGTCCCTGATTTTCATCTCTTGGAATTCCGGCAAGAAATTAAAGCCACATTCACCCCTGGTCCTTACCGATGTGCGCGCCGCCGAGTTTGAAGTCTGCCGGCCCCATATGTGCACATGACCATATATGGGCATAGCAGTCGTACCTGTGGCTCAAAACAACCTGATTTGTTTATGCTTATTTATGTTTATTCAGCTTTCAGCATGATCACAGGTTTAAAAAGACAGGTGCCATTAAAAACACTGATTTATTTTTCCTGATTACAATATAAAACTTAAAATACAAATAAATAAAATAATTGCCAATCTAAAACTCTAATAACCTAAAACATTTAAGAGTCTGCACATGTATGGGATTGGTGATTTCTTGTATCTCTCAGTTCGGCATATTGGAATGTCCAGTGTGTTTGCGTTCCTTGTTTGGCGACCAGAGTTCTCCTTCCAGAGGGGGGTAGCCAATTTCTGAAGTTGGACTTACAGTATACAGCTTCCTGGCAAAGTCGAGACACAGTTGAGTGCGCCTCTCAGCTAGGATGCACAATATAAGGGTGCGGAGAGCCTCTGTATATGCCAAGTACCTCCGGCCAAGTATGATTTTGCAAGCCCGTTTCTGAACTCTTTCCAGTCTTTTAGTCTGGCGGTCAGTCAAGGAACTGTGCCAGACTGGGACTGCATACTCCAGCACCGGGCACACGGAGCCTGTGTAGATCGAAACCAATTCAGGATCTTGGACCCTAAATTTCTTCGGGCTGGGATGGTTTTTGTCTCATGCCATTGACATGTACAACTTTGCATTGTTGATGGTTATGTCTGAGTCAAAGTGATGTGGCCATAGTCCGCCCGCTGGCCGGCTGGCCACTCACCCTTCCATTAGCCAATTTCAATATAGGATAATGTACATTGATGCAAATATGTGGTTTCCTGTTATTATCATCTCCTGTTGATTTCATTCCTGTTTCTTAATGCTAAACCGCATATTTCCATCATGACAAAGTAACTGGACAAAATATTGTCAACCTAAATATTAGCCTTTAGGTTGTTACTGCGTATTCTTATCAATTTGCTAAAATGTCATGTGTTGTGCTCTGATAATTCAAAATAGTTCATCTCTAGGAGCAACTGAGACATGGCTACAACACTGTCTTGTTCCTGTTGTACCATCTGGTTAAAGATAGAAATAGTAAGCTAAATTATTGTTTACTTCTTCAGATAGTGCATTAATTTAGTTTAAACTAGAAATGGCTTAGCTATTCAATTGACTGAAATGCTTTTCCATGGAGACAAAAAACATAGAACTAAGTATATTGAAAGCCTTTGGCAATATACCAAGTTCAAATGGGGTTATTAACAAAGAGCTGCTACCAGATTACTTGTCATGCAATGAATTGATGAGTTTGCACTATAATGCAAAGATAAAGCCTATCTTTCAGTGATACAACTGCTGGAATTCCCACAGAACAGAACGAGGACTGAATTAAAGTTGGATATAATCGATTAGAAATGTATTCTAGGAGTCCTAAACAATGATGACATACATCTGCCACACACTCTTGTTACTATAACATCTTGTGAAAGATAGAAATTGCATGATAAGTTATAGTTTTCTTCTTCAGCTAGTGCATTCATTTACTTTAACTAGGGATGGCTTAGCTATTCAATTGACTGAAATGCCTTTCCAGGGAGACAAAAGTCAGACATATATTGATAGCTGGCAATGTACCAACATACTACTTATTTCTTCCCAAACAATGATGAAAGCATTTAAATCACAGAGAGCACACCAACTCTATACGATGCCAGAGCACTGTGCAACGGAATAGATCTTTCCCTACTTTACAGCAGCACACCCTGCGCCAAAACCCAGAATCAAACAATATAGTATAGTTTGCATCCCTGGCAGACACACATGTTAACTTGAAACTATCCAAATTGTACCCCAAAGTAGGGTGCAGTTAGAACGATACTCTGCTCTAAGGATGCTGATGTCTGTTGTTCAGTTGGTTGGTCGGTCAAGTCTTGTGACTTGTGTCCATGTCCATCACAGTTCCCAAACAAGAGGACCACTTTCTATTCACAATACTGGCTGTATTGTGATGGAATTTGCCGTGCACCTTCATGCTCCCCAGAAGATGAACTCTATTGATTTTGGCAACCCCATGGCCTCTCCTCTAGCGCCAACATTAGGTCAAATCCTCCAATTATTGAGCCATAAAGATGTATTACAGATGTTTTAAATTCCATACCAATTGACAATAGTTAGCTTTCAAAGTTTGCGGGAGGGGCCTATTTTACACAAAAATCCCCCAAATCATGAACGCATCCGATTGACCCAAAATGTGAAACACTCATTGAGGGGCCTCTAGTCTACACAACACAGAGCCAAAAGCAATGGCAGAAATACAGTACGCTCTGCGGAGCACCTCCTTCTATCTGACAGTGATAGACACACACAAAAACATAAAGTGGGCTGGTATAGCACCACCATGAGGCCGATCCTTGGCCTGCGCTAAAGGTTTGACACACACACACACACACACACACGAAATTAGCGGGGCTTTAACCTTCTTGGTCTTGTCACACCTGTACTGTGCAGAAAGCCATTCACTTTAGTTTAGTAGAAGGTCTAGTAGAAGGTCCACTTACCTATGGTGATTTGACTTACACAGCTATAGAAGGTCCCAGTGGACACATTGTAGCTGCCACTGCTGGGCTCACGATCTATGAAATGGGGAGAGATGACAGACACAGTAGATGATATGTGGCATAAGCCTTTATACTGTCAATAGTCAATTTGAATAAAAACTGATGCTGCTGAGCAAGAGCAGTGTGCAGGATTTTTGTTCATGAAATACTTTTTTCATGATTGCTTCATAAGCCTTTATACAAAATGCCTCACAGTAGTGTGAGAAGATACATTTGTTTCAATGGGTGGCTCATATGGAAACAGTCTCTTAACCTGCCAATTGAACGTTTAATCAATTTGTTGATCAATAGAAATTTGGTTTTCTATTGACCAAATAATTGGTGTACTGATTTATTTTCCAAACACGTTTAATTGCTATTTACAACTTCACCAAAATAGGGTCAACTTATTCTGCGATTTCAGCATGATTCTTTGAGCCATAACAGGCATGGCAAGTCATAAAACATGTTACAAGTTTATAAGGGCCAAGATTAGTGTCCAGTCCAGGGTGCATATAAATGTGTTAATAGTGATGTTTATGGAACACTTAAGAATAAATAATAAAGTTGCTTAGTTATGCTTATTGCTTGCCATCATTAAGATCACAGGGTGAAATAAGACATTAGCCTCAAGATTTAAGCTATAAGCCTAATTTAGAACTTTAGGTTGTCAGGGGAGATGGAGGTTAAAACATTAATCAGCTATGCAGATAAAGGAACAGGCACTTTCTCTGCAATGTGCAATGCACTATGTTCTGGGGCCGGGGAGATAGGACAAAATCAAATATCATAATATTTTTTGACCAAATGCCCCAATATCAAAATTGTTACGATACATTGTATTGTGACAATAATATATGTACATTTTATTTTTCAAAAATGTTAAAAGAAAATAGCTAAAACTACATTTGTAACTGATCAAAACCAGAAAAGACAACACTTATGTATCACAATATAAAACATCCAAGACGATATAGATCGTTTTTTTTATATCGTGATCATGATATTGATATAGCGATATAATCGTCGTATTGCACATCCTTATATGTGCAGCCTGGCACAAAATTTCTGCAATGAATAACTGAGGAGTGAATAACTAACACCTCTCCGCTTGCTGAGGTCTATTCATATCAGCATGTCTGGCTCACTCATTCTAATATTGTACAGTACTTATTGCAGGCGCAGCACTGGGCACCTCCAGTACCGGCACCTCCAGTACAGATTTATCATGAACAGGGGTTTCTTTCAGTCTACCTGAAAAGCACTTCTGTGTTTTGGTTGATGATGGTATACTGGGAGACTCTCGGAGACACAAGTTGTTGCTGTTTATTATAGGTCTAACTCAATAGCAGCATTTTCATAGCAGCCATTTGTCTAAACAGCAGATAGGTAAACCCAGCTGAAGATAATAATAATGTTAAAAGTGGGTGTACTTTGTTAGGTGTCCATGCTGAGTCTTGCTGACACACAGTAACACACCTACCTTAAATGAAACACACAAACAAATAATGCTATTACATTATTCAGCCGAGTTTACCCATCCAAAGCTCTGCTTTACATAGGGTCACTGGAGCTGAAAATCACCCACTGCACCTTCTATTTAATAGGTGCTATTGTAGTAGGCCACACTACATCCCTGATAGATTAGCGTACAGTACTGTACTGTAAGAGGACAACCACGTTAAACCATGGGGTCCCCATCGTGGACACATTTTCCACATTTCAAAAAAAAAAAAATCGAGATATTATTTGATTGATTGATTTTTCAAAAATGTTCACTTCTAATAAATGTCATATGAAGTATAGCCTACAGTCCTTAATGGTTATTGCTACAAAAGAAAGTGGTAATTTAATTAATTAGACACAACCACCATGCAGGGACATTTTCAAATGACTGCAGCAACTTTGTGGGCCAGCATACATTTCTCTACACGAGCAGTGAACACAGATCGAGCCGTGATTTCTGTGTTCTATTAACGAAGTAGTCTGTGATGTGTATTTAGGACATGTTGGTGGTAGTGAGCATTATATGTTTAGGCCTAATTTGTATGTTTTAAGGACTGTGTCACATCACATGTGTGTACTATGATGATATTACAAATAAGGCATTATTTAGCCTATTCGTAGCATTAAGTCCGGAGTTGTACCAGCTACAAACATTTGCTTTTAGAAGTCCTAGCTGTCGCAACATTTGAGCACCACACCCCGTATTTCACCGAACAAAAGCTAAACAACAAATGTCATGTTAACAGCATTCACAGTTTTTGAAAGAAGTATCGAACTCTGCTTTCCCGTCGAGATACGTCCCCCCCCTAGCTCTGGTCCATAGCGTCAGAAGGAGTTCTCCTTAACGCTCTTACTTTGGATCCTTTGCCCGAACACCCCCGGTAGCTCAGCTCTATAGTCAAAATAAAAAAATACACTTTCACTATTCACCAAAACAAAGACGGCTTTAAGATGTTGAAAGCCTATTTTCCGTAGTGGGAACACTCGCAGCCCCCCACCTCATGTTTAAAATACACTTTTTGACCAAAATGTAAAATAATCCACCGGATGGAAAGAATATTTTAGTTACTCCACTGCGCCTTCTACAGATCCGGTCAATCGACATTTTCTATTGACAATATCTGTAGAGGGCGCACTAGAGTAACTTTTGTTTTTCCCCATCCAGTGGATTATTTTACATTTTTGGTAAAAAAGTGTATTTTAGACGTGAAGTGGGGGGCTACGAGTGTTTCCACTAGGGAAAGTAGGCTTTCAACATCTTAAAACCGTCTTTGTTTTGGTGAGTAGTGAAAGTTTTTTTTTAATTTTTACTACAGTCGAGAGGCTGCGCTTCCAAGGGTGTTAGGGCAACGGATCGAACGTAACATAGCGTTGAGGAGAACTCCTTCTAACGCTATAATGGACCAGAGCTACACGGCAAGCTACTTCTGGACTTGGCCGCTTACCTGCAGAGCCGGAGGAGAGGCGCGTCGCGATCGCCCGGGGGCTTCGTGCCCGTGGGCTTCCAGGACAAACCCGCACCACCTCATTATTATCTTGACATTGCAAACAGATGACATTCTCGTTGTTTTCTCCGACTTTATTGCAGCCCCGCTGCTCTCCTGTCCCGCCGCCGCCGCTGCTGCATGACAGCCCCGGCTGGATCTTCATACCTGCTGTGTTGAGCTGCTGCTGGACCAGTCGCATGTCTATGTCTGTCCCAGCCTCATACTCCAACATCATCAATCAATCAACCTTCATCTATAGCTCTTTCATACTAAATCAATGACAGTTGCACACTCATTCATTTTTTACGAAACACACGACCAAGCGTTCTTCCTATCCTATGTCATATCAACTTTCAATCATTCGTCCCCCCCGGCAGCCAACTATTCCTCTCTTCATCCTTTCTCTGCCCTCTCTCTCTCTGCACATGATAATGCGGTCTGTTCTGTACGAGAGAGCAGGCGTGGCCGTTGCACGTGGTGTGCCAGGTCGTATAGCCTAGATTACATAGGCCATTGGTTCTCAAAGTGGAGTGCGGGGACCCCCAGAGGTCCTTGAGGGGGTTCCAGGGGGTCCCCGGCGAAAGTAGTTACTACAGCATCACAATCACTTTGAGTTTATCCATTTATATGTTGGCCATTCAGAAATAGCAGATTTACAAGCTTTGCATGTCACTTCGTGAGGCGCAGTGAGCTTGTACATCTGCTATTTTTGAAAATATTTGGAAAATGTTGAATCATTTAGATTTTTTTTTACACAAATCTTCTCTTCTGGGGGTCCCTGGCCTGACACAAAACCTTTTCAGATGGGGGTCTGTGGCCAAATCAGTTTGGGGGTCCTAGACACAAACAAGGTTGAGAAGCACTGACAGGCAGAACTGAGAAGCCCCTGACTGCAGCCTACAGAACCTCTGTGTGTGTGTATGTGTGTGTGTGTGTGTGTGTGTGTGTGTGTGTGTGTGTGTGTGTGTGTGTGTGTGTGTGTGTGTGTGTGTGTGTGTGTGTGTGTGTGCGCAGTGAGTGGTGTAAAGACAGTAACTAAGTACATTTACTCGAGTACTGTAGATTTTTTATACATTTTATACATTCAAAAACTTGTGAATGGGACATTCGGCATAATGAGTACTTTTACTTTTGGTGCTTTAAGTATATGTTTATGTGTGTGTGTGTGTGTGTGTGTGTGTGTGTGTGTGTGTGTGTGTGTGTGTGTGTGTGTGTGTGTGTGTGTGTGTGTGTGTGTGTGTGTGTGTGTGTGTGTGCGCGTGTGTGCGAGAGAGAGAGAGAGAGAGAGAGGTAGATGTGTGTTGATGATGGGTGAGTTTGGGGTTGCAAAATCAGACTATGGGAGTGGGACATCAATTAATTCATTAATTAATTATGAGTGAGGATTCTCATCCATCCATCCAGGCCTACTTGCTAAACACTGCAATGACTTCAAGATGTTAAAAGTCTTTCCCCAGTTCAGTTGACCATGGCAAGAAATGCAAGCTAAAGTTGGCCCAGTGCATGAAAGAAAGATGTTAATATGGTTAACTTGCAATTACAAACTGAACAAGTCCAGAACCTGATCAAATCAATTTGAAGGTAGGATCAGCAAAACAAAACGTTTTTTTTGTAACAGGACTCAGGAGTCTCCCTATCTCTCCAGCTTTTTAAAGGGACTACACCATGAATTTTAACTTTTTCTTCTTTTTTGTGTGTTTTTGGTCTCCCCTCTCTTCTACCCCAGTTTGAACACTCAGGCTTTCACAGCAATTCTGGGGTTTTCTGTAAATTGGTCTCAAAACAGGCCAAACTGATTTGCACCCTGACGTGACGTCACGTCAGGGTACAATAGAGCGTCGCAGTTCCCGCCCACTTCCTGTTTTTTTTGGTGCCGGAAGAAAAAACTCAATGCATTTTTCCATTGACATTTCCAAAAATATTTATATCTATTAATTTAAGCCTCGAATCAAGCCATCACGAGATGACATGAATCATGACCATAAAACGTTTTTTTCTGTGATTTTTTTTTTATTTTATATTTAATTATATGATATACTATATTTAATAAATACCCTTTGTTTTGCCGTTTTCAACAACAAAAAAAATCACAGAATCAAACGTTTATGGTCATGATTCATGTCATGTCATGATGGCTTGATTCGAGGCTTAAATTAATAGATATAAATATTTTTGGAAATGTCAATGGAAAAATGCATTGAGTTTTTTCTTCCGGCACCAAAAAAAACAGGAAGTGGGCGGGAACTGTGACGCTCTATACCTCCCGTCTTTCAGTTCTTTCTTTTTTTTTTACTTTTTCCACACAGAACCAGGAGATAAACATGCATACAAACTGGCTCAATAGCGCCCCGTGCCAAACAGGACGATGTGGTATTGCAGGTGAAAGTGCTTTATAAGCCAGAGCGAAGTTAGTAGTCCTCAAAACCCACCTCTTCAGAACTGCTTTTCCCACCTAGCTGATCTCCTACCACCTTTTCAACTGCCATTCAACTTTTGTTTTATTCCCTGGCCTTCTGCAGTCTTTTTAACTTTTTATTCTCTGTATTCTATTATTAAAGTTGTTTTGTTTTTATTGTGCTCTACTTAGTTTAACATGTAAAGCGACTTTGAGTATTCAGAAAAGCGCTATATAAATTTCAGGTATTATTAGTTGGAATGAGTATATCTGAGGCTTGATTTAGGCTCAAACCTTTGAAAAACGTTTGAGGGACATAAACAATATGATATTAAATATTATTTATTTATTTTAAATTCATGGTGTAGATCCTTTAATAAACAGAAAATAGTCTACATTTTCAGGTGGGTTGCAACATTTCAGCCAATCAGGAGAGAGCACCCATTTATCAGCTTCATTTTTATAGTGTTTGTTTGCTCGATTCTTTGTGTCATCACTTCCAATTTCACTTGTTTAATCTGTATCCAGTCTGAGTTTTCAATCCTGATTGGATAAAATTGGTATGCTGACCTGAAAATGCATTTTCTATTAAATAAAGAGCTGAAGAGACTTAGAGACTCCTATAGTGAACACTCTATAGCAATGAATACTTTCAGAATATAGAGCTATTTAACACTTATAACCAAAGAAAATCAGTTACCCTACACTTTAACTACATTTGTTATCACCTTAATATTTGAATATATAAAGTGTGCAATGATTTAGGAATACATGTGCTGATGTTGGATAAAGCCTGATATGATGACAAATTTCAAATCTTTCAAATTAAATTCAAGACCCTGTTGAAGACCCAAGTGTCGAAACGCGTCGGTCAGCCGTTGCCTTGCTCATCTGCAAACTAAATTATTATTTTCTTTCACCTGAAGACGGAGTGCCTCAGTATTTTTTCCCCTGCAGTCTGCCTCACCACAAGGAGAAATTTGGGTTCCTTTGCTGAAATTCAGTTCCACTCAGGCACTGACTCCAAATCGAATGTTATCTATAGAAACCAAATGAAACCACTTAGTGCTTCAATCAATCATGCTACATAATGCATTGGATTATGTCTTGTGGTTGTATCAGGGTAAAAAAAACTATGCCACTAACTACTTGGAAACTCTGTGTATATGTTTCGGCTGCAAAACACTTCAGTAAAGGGAGGTCCTTCCTTTTGCTCAAGGGAAACGGCCTAGATCTGTCGAGTAATAACTCAGATTCGGCTTAGATTCTTTACACTGTTCTACATTCGCAACAGCACCGTATAATGTGGGACCTCAAAATTAGACAGTTTCAGCTGAGCTAGGAAGATCTGCTGTCCTTGATAATCGCAAAGGGCTTTATTCAAATGAAGGCCTATAGGCACACCTTTTTCATTTATGAAGAGCATTTTGCCATTGCACTTTTGGCAAGGTCATTTCATGCGCATTTTCTGAAAGGAGAATCTACGTGACGTTAAAGGCAAGGCAGGTTATCCTGAGAGGTCGGTACAGATTAACAACCAAAAAGACCATGTTTTGGGTGATTTTTACCTAACAACTACTTTTTGATGTATTCACTATTCACTGTCCAAAAGATTTGTCTCCTATAGCCCGTCTACTCTAGTTGCACCATAATGACGTAATACCAGTCCTGAATTATATCCCTTCCCCCGCATTGCCTTTTCATATATGCACACGGTGCCAAAACAAAGTCACATAACCAGGCCCGGACAGACAGAAAGATGGAGATAGATATGGTATGGCTCCCGGCGGGGATTTGGGCTCTACTGAGCGCAACTTTCTAGTGTGTCTTTTGTGAAAATGTAAATAGGAAAATCTAATCTCCAAGAATAGTTAACCTGCCCGCAGCAAAGCATGGCAGGGTATTGTAATAGCTTGTGTGTGTGTGTGTGTGTGTGTGTGTGTGTGTGTGTGTGTGTGTGTGTGTGTGTGTGTGTGAGATAATTGGAGGAGGCGCTGTTTCCTTTATCCATGATTTACAGTATGTCCGCTGTGTCTGACAAGTATGTCAACTATATTGTATGTAAATGTTCTGGCTATCTGGCTGTTTTCCTATTGTCTGACTGCACTGGTTGTGTCCTTTGTACAAGGCATTCTTGTACTTCTGTTAATGTGGACATAAATAAATATTTCAAATGTATGTGACACATGTATGCCTGTGTATGTACATGTACGCAGGCATGCACATGTCGCCAACATTTGAAATACATGCATGAGTACGTACGTGAGTGCATGCATGCGCTTGCACGTGAGTGTGTGTGTGTGCGTGCGTGCGTGCGTGCGTGCGTGCGTGCGTGCGTGCGTGCGTGCGTGCGTGTACACAACATAATCAGAATGGATGAGTCTAGTGACTCTAATCTTGACATTAGAGTCACTGTTTCAGATGTATGTAATAGAAGTATCCACGAAAACATTTTGTGTCACTTGCCAGTGCTTAGAAAATAAATATTCTTATAAACTGGAAATCTGAAGATTAGCCATCACCAAACATTGTCTGAATGAACTTTCATCATATTACTCCAGAAAGATTCCATACAGTGTCAGGAGAAAACGTGCAATATAACAAAATACAAGGCTTCTTTCTTGACGCTCTCCCTTCAATAAGTCTTCTTAGTTGATACCATATCATTCACTTAGCCTGCTATTGTTGGAAATTATGTTGGTGTCAATGTTGAGCATTGTGCCATTCCGGGAATGGAGTGGAGGGTAGGGTTGGGGGCTAGTTCTTTTTTTTTATTATTGGTGTTTACAGTTTTATTTTCAATATCATGGATATTGTTCCTGCAATATATAGGCCCTGAGATTTTTCAGATCCCATTCCTCACTTTTCTATTTTGACGCTAATGTTAATATGTAATCTCGTCTCTTCAAGTTTAAACCATCTGCCAGATCAGATTTAAATGCCACTCAACTTCCATCGTCCCAGAAAGTTCTCTTCCTCGCCACCATGATATCAGCCCCTGGAGCTGCCAGGGTCAGAACCTATCGCCTGAGGATGCTCTGGAGGAACGCTTGCTAATAGAATCCATCGACTGGCCTGAACCTCCACACTTACCTAAAGCTCCTCACTTCAAGCAGACCAGTGACCCCGCACACAGCCACTTCACTATCCTCCCAGCAGAGGGAGGTAGAGCGTGGCAGAGTGGCATGTAGGGGACCAGGTGAAGGCTCTCATCCAAATCTATGACTTTCAGGGTCAGCCCAAACACTATGGGGGTGATTTCTTGCTTGCTCGGTGATTTCTTGCTGCATGACCCATCTCTTGAAGCGGGCGTAGCAGGCCAGGTGGTGGACCACTTGAATGGGTCCTACTCTGCTGTTTTCCCTTTACTCTGGGAGGGCCGTGCGCAGGTAGAGGTGACACTGGTTCACCCCAGTGAAGCTGTCACTGTGCTGTGGAGACTGACGAGGGAACAGCCAGGCAGGGTGTTCTTCCAGAGCGTGTTCCGCTCAGGCTTGGTCTCTGAAAGCACAGTTTGTAATGTTTGTCTGCCACCAAGCCAGCGGACATTTTGTAACTATACAAACCTCCACACTGGGGAGCCCTGGTACTGCTATAAGCCTAACAAGCTGAGCTGTGACAATCGCATCAACCATAAGAGATGTGTCGATCAAACATTAGCAGTGAAGAAGCTCTGCTCTCTCAGAGGTGAAGACCTATCATTATTTTCTGTGCCCTTTTATTGTGGGATCGTAAATGTTTCATGTACTTGGATATTTTGCTTTGCATTTTAACCACTTTGTGGTTGTGTGTTAACCTCTTAAACCATAAACAAGAAATTACAAAGTCATAATATACCCGCTTGCGGCAGGCTCATTGTGCAGAATGTCCCAGCCAATGCAACCGGGTGTTGTTAAAACATTTAGAACACGTGCACGCCTTCTCTGTTGCAGCCAGGCCATTATATCTTTGTAGGTTGCAGGTATGAGGGGATATAATTCCTTTGTCACTTACTTTAGGCCTATAGAGTAGGTCTACATGTACATAAAGGTTCGTCATCATCAAGACTGGAATACTTTTTAACTCTGTGGCATTATGAACGTCCGAGGATTATGCCTCTGTTCTGAACGATGTTGCCAGATTTGGCGAGAGAAATAAGCAACCAGGTCTATGAAAACAATCTCAAAAGAAACGACTATATATAGGCCACCCAAGCACTTTAAAGTTTAAACCTATATAGAAATACATTGAATATTTGAAAATAGCCGATCTACAAGCTCGTTGTGAGCTCGTAGATCGGCTAGAAAAATCTGGGAAAAAAATGTTTTGAAAATGTATGAATATTTTCCAAATTCACACAGATCTTGCATGGGGGGTTATATGTGACTGGGTACAATGCTTTATGCCGCAAGTTGGCATTTTTCAAAATTGGAACATATTTGAAGAAGATGTGATCATTTGAATCTGGTTATCTATAATAGTGCAAACTGAGATAATCCCTTCTAAAGAATGGACCCTTCGCTAAACCCCACCCCAAAAGCGATTGTCCAATGCCAGCTTAGCAACCGTTGTCAGCCCGGCATAGGTCTGGCAAGCTTTCGTCGCCTGTCAATGTTATTTCGCCCGCACACACACATTCATTTGCAACATAATAGCAAGAATACCACGATAACGCAATGGTGACTATATGAACCAGCAACAGATTCCACGTACCCAAAACCGTTGGAGGGTTCTTTTCCCAAGCTGAAATCTGCACTTAAACTGCAAGGCTGGCTGTGTTGTTGAACACATACACAGCTTAACGTCAGGAAAGTTACACGACTCACTCGCCCAGGTGGTGTCTATAATACTAATCACCGTAATCGTAACAAAATTCAGAATCACAGCGCTGCCTGTTTCGGATTCCGCACTTGAAAGTATGTTCATTCATTTGTTCGTCTAATTTATTAACTGCTACTGTAGTCTGAAATGAATAAACTCCTGTTACAGTTATGGATCAACTTCAACCTGGTGTTTGCACTTTGTCTATTTACGGTCCGTCCATCTATATAAACGTTCAGATTTCAAATATAAAGTGCTTACCTTATGGCCACGGATGTTACAATTGTGCACGGGACTCTCAAAAGTACCCGTATATTCTGTATTGTTCAATAAAAAGCATTTAAATCCAATCGTGGCCATTTTCTCATGGAGTTATAATGTATCTGAGTGCAATACACTTACCAACCGATAGGGTCACGCAGTTGAAAGCATATGGAGAAAATGGCCACCGATCAGATTAAAATGCTTTTTATTGAACTATACGGATGATACGGTTACTTTTGAGAGCCCGTACATAAATTTAACATCCGTGGCCATGGGATAAGCACTTTATATTTGAAATATGAAAGTTTCTGTAGATGTACGGGCCGTAAATGGAGAAAGTGCAAACACCAGGTTGAAGTTTATCCATGATGGTCGAGACAGACGACCGTCGTGTATCCATGGCTATTACTCCCTCTAACATTTCCCGTGTTTTTAGCTTATTGAAATAATGTCATGCACATTTTTCCAGTCCATAGCCTACAGCAGGCCTTGTTGACTAGATTTAGAAGAGATTTTGAAGCTCTTGCTGCTGAAATGATCGATTATTTTTAAGGGGAAAAGCCGTCATTTAACATGCAAGTCAATGGGTGAGAAGCAGATTGTGCCAGGCCTGGGTGTGACTAACTCGCACCACCAGTCACAGAGTGGGGTGGGTGGGGCTTAGCGAAGGGTCCATTGTCACTTCGGAGCACCTCTCAGCTCCAGGTAATCGGCGTGAACAATGGGTAATTTATTCAGCCTAGCCACTCCTCTTATCACTCCCCCATTGACACCTTTCAGTCAGCTGTCCACTTTATTTAGTGCCAGGGACCCCCATAGAGGATCTGTGTTGTAAAAAAAAAGGCATAATAAGTAATCATCATCATAATAGATTTAATACAATATTTATTTGAAAATAGCAGATCTACAAGCTCACAATGCATGCTTGTAGATCGGTAATTTTCTAATTGCCGATGTAAGTAAATGTATTGATACAATCCAGTGCTAGTGTTGTATGTGTATATCTATAAAGTAACTAAAGTTTTCAAATAATGGTAGTGGAGTAAAAGTACAATATTTGCCTGTGAGATGTAGTTGAGTAGAAGTAAAAGTACTGATAATTGGAAATACTCCAGTTAAGTAAAAGTACCTCAACTGGTTAATTATAAAAAAAATAATTGAGCATATTAAGTAATCATCATCATAATAGATTTAATAAAATATTTATTTGAAAATAGCAGATCTACAAGCTCACAATGCATGCTTGTAGATCGGCAATTTTCAAATTGCTGATGTAAGTAAATGTATTGATAAAATCCAGTGCTGGTGTTGTGCTGTGAGAGAAACAAGCTACGAGGTCTATGAAAACAAGCCCAAAAGAAACGACCAGTTTCGCCACTTGAGGTGAAATACATCAGCTATTTTCAAAAAGAGTCTTGAAAGCAAGGCCAAATAAGCAGTGGTGGGAAAAGTACTCAAATTCTCTACTTACTGTAAGTAAAAGTACCAATACTGCAATATAAAAATACTCTGTTACAAGTAAAAGTCCAGAATTAAAAATGTACTTGAGTAAAAGTACATAAGTATTGGCATCAAAATGTACTTGAAGTACCAAAAGTACTAAATATTTGAAAATAGCAGATCTACAAGCTCACAACGCGTCGAATGTGAGCTTAAGTACAGTACTTGAGTAAATGTACTTAGGTACTTTCCACCACTGCAAATAAACGGCTACATGTCGTCGTGACGTCTTTGTTGAACTGCAACATGGCGTTTGCACATTTCGGGTGGGTCTAAGTACCCGTATCTTCCGTATTGTTAATTAAAAAGTATTTTATTCCGATCGGCGGCCATTTTCTCATAGAGTTATAATGTATCAGAGTGCATACACCCCCCAACCGCTACAGCCGCGTAGTTGAGAAAAACGGAGACAATGGCCACCAATCGGATCAAAATGCTGTTTATTCAACGATACGGAAGATACGGGTACTTATGAGGGCCCGTGTATAATTATAACACCCATAGCCATGAGATAAGCACTTTATATTTGAAATCTGAACGTTTATGTAGATGTACGAGTTGTAAATGGAGAAATGCGAACACCAGGTGTAAGTTCAACCATGACGCTTGACGTCAAGCTAACAATGCTAAAATCGTCGACTAGCCTCGTCACTCCACCGTTGTTTTTGTCCACATCTACAGTGAAATTCTTCCATACAAACGAACATCGAGCGGCCTGTTGTTTAGCTGGAGCCGCCCTCACCAATAGCTGCTGTGTTTGCAACATGTGAGCAACATCATTTCTTTGGTTTTAATGTCAATCATTAGCGTCCTGTCGCGGTCTCGCGCAACATAGCCGTTCATAGTATGGGGAAGTCTCAGGCTCCCAGTGGGGGTCCTCGGACCACCAGTGATTGCTTTGCGGGGGTCCCCAGGCCCCCTTGTATATCCGCTATAGCTTGAAGTGCTAATATCTCTCTCTCTCTCTCTCTCTCTCTCTCTCTCTCTCTCTCTCTCTCTCTCCCCCCGGGGGGGGGGTTAGCAGCTCTGTAGCCTGAGGCTAAAGGCCCGTTCATAGTCCCTAGATGGGTCTAAAACGTGCGTCAGGGGGTGAGGGATTCCGTCCGTTCTTTACCGACGCATGCATAGTCGCTCACGTTATTTAGGGGTTATTTTATTTATTTTAAAGTGTACAGGCGTAATACACCTATCATCCACTAGATGGCCACTAGTATGTACCGCCGTACCCATAATGTTGCCATGTCTACTTATTATAAGCGACTTTGGGCTTATTTTTCTGTAAAGTTGCTTGTAAACAAACAAGCAATTTTGTATTGGTGGTTGCGGTTTTATTTGGGCTTGTTTCTAAAGTGTAGTTGCTTATTTGGGCCAATTATTATTTAAACCAGTGATTCTCAAACATAAATTGTAGATCTGCTATATCCTAGTCGATTCTTTTGGGCTTGTTTTCATAGACCTGGTTGCTTATTTCTCTCACAAAACCTGGCAACACAGCCAGCTGCTGGCATCAGCGCAGCTAACAACATGAAGCTACCATTGTAGCATCTAGCCAAAACAACGCAATAAAAGACACAAACTAGTCCACAAACTAGACAAAAACAATGGTTGTCTACAAAACGTGAGTTTCGACCCCTACTGCACTGTGCTATATATGCTATATATTGTCACAGACCGTGGATCGACGGGTCTATACTTAAGTACATTTACTCAAGTACTTCCACCAACCAACGTGGGTCTTTTTTTTGGAGAAAGAGGGCCCGAGGAAAACTTTTTTTCCTTATACTGCCAACGGGTTCCACTGGTACTACAGCCAACGTACAAACGAACGTACGTCGGCCTGACGGTGAATGTTGACTGCACGGACGGAAATCCTGGAGCCGTAAGTGACGGAGGGGGAGACAAAAACGACTACGCAAGGAGCGCTGGCGCTAGTTACGTATCCTTACGTCCGACTATGAATGATACTTAAGTGGGGAAGTGCTGGGAGGGGCGAGGGGAGGCGGGTGCTGCAAAGGAGGAGAGGCATTGGCTTAAAGGGGAAAGTGTCCCCATTGGCTTAAAGTAGTGAAGGACAGCCAGGACAGCCAATGACAAATAGGTGTCGCATAGGTGTCAAGTGGCCCAGCCTGTCTGTAGACCCGCCAGCTTTCAGCAAGCGGGTAAAAAAAAAGCTATTCAGCTATTTGACATGCCTATAATGACATGCCCAAAATAGAGACACCAGGGCTCATTAGCTTGGTGTCATGCATTGATATGCATCGATTTAATTTGCTATAAATTTAGATTAAATTAACACTTTATATTTCACAGTAATGTCAACATTAAAGTCCACATACATGCTTCTGGGATTGACAGAATCAAAGTACAACCAAAGAAAAGTACAGAGCATGACTATGTTTTTATTGTGGTGTTAACACACGGACTGACCATCTCAATCCGGCCTGCCAAGTCCTCAAAGAAAAACAAAATGACCCCCCCAAATAATACACATTCTAAATGGCTGCCGTATGTTAATGGTTTTGAGAAAACAATATTTAACCCGACTCCAATTAATAGTAATTCATATTTACCATTTGAGTACTATCCGCATTCCACCATCTGTATGTACTCAAATGTTTTATGTTTATAATGTAACAGTAAAACAGTCAACCTTTATAATGCTATGTGTTTTATCAGTGACTAAAGGAGTGGTGCATATCAGATAAGATACTTTTTTTTTTTTTTTTTTAACCCAGGCTGAGCAACGTCCTGCACACATAGAAACACACAGACAGACAGACACATTAAAACCTGGGAGCTGACTAGTACAACCACAGTCTTATGCTGTTGGCCACTAAGCAGGTCCACTAGAGCAGTTGGGGTTCAGTGCCTTGCTCAAGGGCACTTCAGGGGTGTTGGGGAAGTGGTGAACATTCACTTCCCCACCCAGATTTTTCCTGCCGGTCCGGGGATTCGAACCGGCAACCTTCCGGCAACGAGGGCGCTCCTCTAACCTTTAGGCCACCACTGCCCGTACTATATACATTTATAGGCTCATTTAAAAGGTTTGTAAGGTCAGAGTACACCAGAGTGATACAGTACAGTACATCTGTAAAAAAAATTAAAAAATTAACAGATTTTTTTTTTTTTGTTGAAAGCAAGTACCTTCTTGTAAAGTAGTCTGGCATGTCTACCAAATTCATGCAGTTTTAACATAATTCAGTACTATGTGTTTCAAGTTTCAATTGTACATTGTGTGGCCCTCACTTTATCGAAGTCAGTATGGCCCTCTGGAAATAAATCTTGCCCACCCCTCTGTTAACAGATCTTTGTAGGCACAAGCCAACAATATAACAATATTGCTATATTCCATTACTGTTCACCGTCTGAGCATCTTCCACCATCGATAAAATAAAATATAATACAAATCTTCACTTTCCTACATTACTAAATGCATGGTCAGGGACCACATGCAATACCTCCACGGACCACCAGTTGAAAACCCATTGATTGATTGATTGATGTAGTTTATTTAGTAAGACATGAGAATAGTACATGACAGTACATAACAGTACATGGAAGTACAAATTCACAATACAAGGTCTACTAAACTGGAACTCTCAATAAGCACGCAGCTTGTTTAAGATGAGAACCCCATGCACACAAATCATGATGACATATAAGAGGCAGACAGATACACACTACTATACAGAATGTCATACAGGGGTGAGCTCTAGGGGGTGCTCAGGGGGTCAGCGACCCCTTAGTTCTGACACTATGGAGGCTGGCGCGTGCTCCACATGCACGAGCAGCTCCACATGCACGCGCGAGCACACACCGTCAGCCGCCCGCGAGCCGTCAATCATTAACACAACAACGCACCGTCAGGGGCGAGCCGTCTTTAACACCTTAAACAATGGCCTCAACCTGGCCTCAACCTGGCTGCTTTCCCCTCGCACCGCGGTAGCGCAGCCTCTCGTCTGTAGTAAAATAAAAAAATACACTTTTGGTACTCACCAAAACAAAGACGGTTTAATGGAGTTGAAAGCCTATTCTACTAAGTGGGAACACTCTGAGCCCCCACCTCACGTATAAAATACACTTTTTGGCCAGAAAAGAAAATATTTCACCGGAAGGAAGAATCTGGTCAATGGAGAACGGGCGTAGGTACGTCACAGGTTTGAGACTCCGTTAACTCCGCCCACTTTGGCCGCCATTTTACTTAAGCTTGTTTGGTCGTGCTGGTAAATCACTCTGTAGTCAGCAAGCAGCAAGTGTGGACGGTGTACATGATCTTCCATCTCTCTACTATCTATCTGGTCGCGCTGGTACATCCTGGTACATCACTCTGTAGTCCTGTGCTCGTTGTTCAGCAAGCAGCAAGTGTAGACGGTGTACATTATCTTCCATCTCTATAGTCTAGAACCTGGCTAAGATATGTATGCACTTAATTTAGGAGAGAATATCTCAACTGTTCTTGGCTAATATGACCCCAGGGAACAACTTAGGAACTTTGACTAATTCTCTATCCGGGACGAAATACCCGAAAATGACCACGCCCTTTTTAAAATGACCATAACCGGTGCACTATTTCCAACATGGTAAACCGTTGGAGCTACAGATTTACTGAGTTGCTCAAAATGTTCAGAATACTTATGTTTAGGGAAACATAGTAAAGTGTAACATTTCTAATTTGATATTTTATGACAGAACAGCCAGGGCTTACAGTCTGGATTACAGTCCAGGGGCATAGGGATGTTTTTGTGCTAACCCTAACCCTAAAAGCACTACATTTGTCCCAGATGTAATGTAACCCAGGGCATGCTCTAATGATTTATTAAGGGTGCCCGAGCTAGCGACCTTCAGGGCCATCATAGTGGCCAAATCCAATATGGCCACCTGCCAAAGTCTATGGCTATAACGTTTCAACCACATGAGCTACGAATGCAAACTTGGTGTCTAAATCATGTTTTTTTGACAATTAGAAACATGTTTGAATGCTTATCTTTATGATTTAATCTATCTAGAGGACACTAATTTGAATATCACAAATATGGCCACTATGTTATGAAACAACCAATGTATCTTGCCTGGCCTACTTGTTGTTAACTAGTTGTACGAACTCTTGTTTTATTTTTGTATTGTTTTATTGGATCTTGTTTAGTCGATACACTTATTTGTTTTAGCTCGTGCTCATTTGATTTTGCTATTTTGTCTCATCTGTTTAAGAAAGTAGGTAGCTGATATATTGCACTTTTACCTTAGCGCTAGGTATACTCTTGGTTGCTTGTTTTTGCAGGAAATGCACTTAAGACTTCTGGTGATTAGTAGTTTTGTTCCCTACCTATGTTGAATGCACTTACTGTAAGTCGCTTTGGATAAAAGCGTCTGCTAAATGACTGTAATGTAATGTAAATGTAATGTATCTTACAATGTAATTTTATTGAAACAATAGAATGATTTAAGAGTAGAACTCATTCCTAATGATACTCATTCCTAATGATATACAGCTGATTCTAATTTAAACATATTGTTCAAATTCCATACACCTTTGACTATTATGATAGTGTTCAATGCATGCTGAGCATTGATGTGCATAGTGTACTGGCTGTTGCTGTATACTTTGGGTTATATACAGTAGTCATATTATATTGTTTCAATAAAATTACATTGTTTTCTCCAGTTTGATCTTAATTTGATCTCATTCCTACAACTACTGTATAGTACATTCAATCTGGATGAAACTTTATGTTACATAACATGTTTGGTATAGTGGCCATATTTGTAATAAGCAAGTCAGAGTGATCTAGATGGATTCAATCATAAATATGAGCATTCCAATGTGTTTCTAATGTTCAAAAAGCATAAAGTAGACACCAAGTTTGCCAAAAATGACACATTTTCAAAACTAATATTTCTTTGAAATATGTAAAATAGAGGTCCAGCCACACCCAGTCATGAAGATAAGCATTCCAACATGTTTCTAATTGTCAAAAAACATGATTTAGACACCAAGTTTGCATTTATAGCTCATCTGGTTCAAAAGTTGTAGTAGACAAAACAGTTTTTTAGCTGTTCTGTCATAACATTTCAAATTAGAAATATTGCACTTTTCTATGTTTCCCTAAACATAAGTATTCTGGACATTTTGAGCACCTCAGTAAATCTGTAGCTCCAACGGTTTAGCAGATAGATAGATAGATAGATAGATAGATAGATAGATAGATAGATAGATAGATAGATAGATAGATAGATAGATAGATAGATAGATAGATAGATAGATAGATAGATAGATAGATAGATAGATAGATAGATAGATAGATAGATAGATACTTTATTGATCCCCAAGGGGAAATTCAGATATCCCATAGCTCATACAGGCAAGGTTAGTTAAAACACATCACAAAAAGGGGGGGTGCACAGGTTAAAACTGAGAGAAGATATATTATGAAATAAGCATAAAAAAGCATTTAAAAGGTGTCACTGGGAATAAAAATCATCCTTTGTCATTGTCATTGCACATAGACCCATAAATAACTAAAAACTAAGACCATTAGTCCATTAGTCCAGTTCATAGGCCTAGCGGCTGGTCATGGAGTTGAAGAGCCTGATTGCTGTTGGAACAAAAGTGTTCTTAAAACGATCGTTCTTGCAGGGCAATGAACGGAACAGGTCCTTACGACCGCTTTTTTGACCTGCCAGGATGTTGTGGAGAGGATGACCCACATTGTCCATTATGGCCCTCCTCTTCTTGTGTATACATCTCTCCACAACAGCCTCCAGTGAGTCCGGCCTCTTTCCCAGTACTGAGCCCGCCTTCTTCACCAGTTTGTTCAGCCACTTAGCATCCTTGTCCATCACACTGCCTCCCCAGCACTGCGGCATAGAACAGGACACTTGCCACTGCTGACTGGTAGAACATATGCAGCATTCTGCTGCACACGTCAAAAGACCTAAGCCTCCTCAAGAAAAAGAGCCTGCTCTGTGTCTTTTTATAGACAACATCGGTGTTCAGAGCCCAGTCCAGGTTCTCATCCAGGTGAACTCCCAGATACTTGTAGGACTGTACCTGCTCAATAGCTGTCCCTTGGACGTTGACAGGCTGAAGAAGAGCGGGCTTGTTCCTCCGGTAATCCACCACCATCTCCTTAGTCTTGGTGGTATTTAGTAGGAGGCAGTTCCTTTCACTCCATTCCCCGAAGGCCTTTGTCAGGTCCCTGTATTCCTCCTCCTGCCCATCCTTGACACACGCCACAATGGCTGTATCATCAGAATATTTCTGAATGAAACAGGACTCAGAGTTGTACTTAAAGTCCGACGTGTACAGTGTGAACAGGAAGGGAGCCAACACAGTCCCCTGTGATAGATAGATAGATAGAGACATGTTGGAAGTAGTGCACCGGTTATGGTCATTTTTAAAAGGGCGTGGGCATTTTCGGGTATTTCGTCCCGGATAGAGAATTAGTCAAAGTTCCTAAGTTGTTCCCTGGGGTCATATTAGCCAAGAAGGTCTCACACATTTGCAAAGACGCACAATGTACAATCAATCCCAAGGCTGCCCTAGAAGAGCATGTCAAGAGAGCTGTATACCAAGGAGGCCAAGTGTGGGGTCAAGTGCTGGTGTCAAAACCAGAACTAACTTCACTGTGCAAATGGGGCTGGTCAAAGACATCTGAGGGAGACTATGAACCCTTCTGGACATGCCTACCAGATGCAGGCTAGTCCAGTTATGAACTTGTCTCTTGCAAATGTAAGAAGGGTTGTGTTGGGCAGTGCAAAAGCAAAAAAAGCTCAGTTCCAAAAAAAGCACAGCCCTCTGTTTCTGTGAAGGCGAGTGTGAATAGTCTTCCCTCAGTTCCCTGTGATAGACCCTAGGTTTGGCCTCACTTAATATGAGTCTTGTGAGATAGAAGGAAGCTTCTTAGAAAGTCTAAAGTTCCTAATTCAAATTCTGCATCAAGAAAAATGTATAATTTGACACAGAGATCATCCATATCTAACCAGTCTGAAAAAATGGCGGCCATTTTGAATTTAATGAAAATGTTCAATTATCCAAAAAAACACATTACCAAGTACATAAGGTAAATACATTCAACTAATTTTGTCTGCAATATCATATCATATCCATCACTCATTAGAAAACAGTTGTTGCTGGTGGCCATTTTGAAAAATGGCTGCCATGGGCGCCATGTTGAAAATTCATGATGCCTCCATATCCAAATCTTCTGGGAATGCCTTTGGCTATAAGTGTACCAAATGTCATGCTTTTATCGCAAACTGAACGATTCCTTTATATTTGGGAGCTAAGCTGCTGGACTACTTTGAGGATTCTAACAGGGGCCCTCATCCAAGGTCACTTCGATTATGCATGCACCTCACATGGTACCACAACACCACAAAGGCCTTAAAAACAAGGCTTGCAGCGTTGAACGCCTATTTTCCAGTGTAAACGGAGTCAAAAACGGCACGCCCAAGAACAATGTCAACCTCTCGCCTAAATAGTCTATGTCTCCTGGCGTTTGAGAGAGATTTAAATAACCGTTTGGACCAGGATGAAATTATTGATTTTTGCTTTTATCACAAACTGAACGATTGTTTTGGTTATCTGCTGCACTATTTTGTCAACTTTGCTGTTGTAATTGACCCCTGTCCTATCTCGCCTTTCTCTCCACTTACCTGCCCGTGGCTTCCTGTCTCTCTACACTGACCTAGACCTATAAATTACATAAATGCCAAAAGTAAGTCTTAAAGTACTCCGTTTGTTTTGTGTTCTTGCAACTGTGTCTGATTCATATGCTACATGAGTGACTATAAGTGTGTTTAAAAACATGATATATACATAATTATACTGTAAGTAATGTTAAACTTTTGCTTACTGCGGCGAACACTCATATACAGTAAAGTATATAATTATGTGTGTTTTGAGACACTCAGGAAATATACCTTTTACTGTATAATGAATTGTGCCCAGACAAAACAATTGTTCAGAATACATTTTAAGATTCTGTCAATAATCTCTGCCAGGAGATCATGCAATCGCCTGTGTGTGCGTGTATGTGTCCGCATAGTAATTAATTAATAGGCCGATCAGCGTCATATTTCTTTTGCACGCTGACAGCACGCCATAAGGCTGTGCATAGCCTTGCTCCGACTTGCAGTACATAAGTGAGCTGCTTAACTCTTACTCCACCACGAGAACACTTAGAACGTCTGAATCAGGTCTCGTTTCCATGCCTTGTCTGGGGCATACTGTGTACTGTAACCGTCTTCCTTAATCTGAATGCTGCTGAATGGATTGTTTACACTGTTTTATTTTTTTTGTTTTTATAAATGTTTTGGATTGCCAAGTTGACTCCAGTAGGAGAACTGTGAATGTTTGTTTGTTTGTTTTCATGGGTGCCTGCCTGGTGACAATAAAAAGAGCACATTGGTATAACGTTTGGTGGCCTTAATTGTTCTTTTAATGCAAATGGTGTTTTTTTTTGTACAAATATATTCAGTTGTCATTGCTCGCTAAAGATCTGTTGCTCATTTATGGCAGTGGTAAGACTCCCAGCGACTCCTGACCCCAGTCTGTATCCCCCCGACTAGTAATGTGCAGTAGGAGGGGTCAGGGATGGAGTTAAATGTGTCATGCAAATCAGCAGGTCAGTGTGAAACAGAAAAATGGAATAGGAGCTGTGTGGAGAGCTAATGTTTAAGACTGATCTAGTGCTTGAGTGCAAGTTCTTATACTGCATGAGGACAGAGCCAACCAAATGGTCTACTATAGGTAAGATTCAATATGTCATGTAAACAAGAATTTGACTCATACTCGTACAATATGGCATGTGACAAAAATGACTTGAATGTTGAGTCTTGTTAGTTGCTAGTACTGTTTTGATTAAATTGATGATAGTATAATACACTGTAACTGTTGTCCGATTTCTTATATAATTTAAACACTTTATATGCTGCATTCATATCTTTTGTTTAATTAAGAATCCCCATTAGTTGGAAATGTATGGTCAGCTCATTTTACTATCTTATTTGGCATATGATAATGTGGCCTGGGTGACAACATTATCTACTCCTATTCACTGACCCATTTTAGCAGCAACAGTGTTAATGTGCTGGGACCAGGATAGAGCTTTACATGGGCAGTAAAGAAGAAGTTGAACTATTCAAGAGTAGTGGCAGACAGGGCAACATTAGCCTACATTATACTAGGGAGCAGTGGCTCAGGAGGTAGAGCGGTCACTTGGGGACCGGAGCGTTCCCAGTTCGATCCCGGGCTCCCCCAGACTTAGTGTCGAAGTGTCCTTGAGCAAGACGCTGAACCCCTAATTGCTCCCGAAGAGCAGGTTGGTGCCTTGCATGGTTTGCTCCGCCATCGTGCGTGTGTGAATGGGTGAATGTAATGCACAATAATTGTAAAGCGCCTTGGATAAAGGCATTATATAAATGCACCATTTACCATTTTATAGATCTTTGCAACAGAGAAAGTGAAAGCATAGATTTCAGTGGACAAATGTAACCAAATCAGGGGCCATCAAACAAACGTGTCCTGGCAAGATATTTATTTTGAATTCTTTTTTTTCTAAAAACAACAAATATTCGCAAACTAATCTTTACATTTTGTTTGAATAATTTTGGTGACTGAAGTAAATGTTATTTATAGAGCACCTTTCACAGACAATGACAGCCACAAAGTGCTTTACCAGTTTAAAACATAAAAACATATCAATGTAAAACTAATGAATAAAATAAGCAGTCCAATCATCCAATCATTAAAGGACAGGACAGGACACAAAAGAGTTTCACATGGTACCCGTACACGATTGCATCAGGTGAGGACAACAAGAGAGCTGTTTGCTAATAGCTGCCTTAATTCCCTGAAAATAACTAAATGTGCAATCAATCAATCAATCAGATGGAGTGTATGTGTGCAGCAGTAGTGGCTCAGAGCCTCTGCCTGCTGACCAAAAGCCTAATATCTCCCCTGGCCTAGGGGGAATTCCCCTTTAGGCTAGTGGTTAACATTGGTTAAGATGCTGGCTTTCCAGACCGGGGTTCGAATCCCGGCCGTTACATTTGTGCCGTGACCTGGATCTGGTTTCCGGTGGGGTGGGGTGGGGTGTGTGTAGTAGTATAGTGGCTCAGAGCCTCTGCCTGATGACCAAAAGCCTAATATCTCCCCCAAGAAAAAATTACCTTTTAGGCTAGTACCCGGGTTCCAATCCATGTGACCACACCAATTACATGTGGTGTGGTCAGACAATGAACAAGTCAACAGTCAACGGCATGTGAGGGAACACTGTGAAAAATGTGCAGGAGAAGAGCAAAAACAGATGTTACGTCACCTGTTCAGAAGGAGCTATTTGCTAACAAGGCAAAGGGGGGCAAAGATATTTGATTTCAGGAGTCTGAAATCAAATACAAATGAGATTTCCGGAAGGGGGGGGGGGGGGGGTGTTACCAGGCTAAGTTGAAACTACCTTGCCAAACAAAAACAGTTTCTCTGAAACTGTTTTTGTTTCAGAGAACTTGATCTCCTCCTGTCCTCAAGTAAGCCACACTGCTTTGAAAAGTCAGCAATCTCTTCTTTCTTTCTTTTTCTGCGCTCTCAATTATCTCTGCCAGGAGATCATGCATATGTGTGTGTGTGTGTGTGTGTGTGTGTGTGTGTGTGTGCACGCGCGCCTGTGCACTTGAGTGATAGCTACTGTAATCAAATAAATTTATTCCAAAATGAATGAGAACTCACACAGACATGGATAAGGACTCAGTATACAGCCTACTTGACTTAATGCATGAAAGGTTAGCAAACTTGACATGCAGGTAGTTGGACTTCAAAATGTATTTCCAGACATGCAAATACACAGAAATGAAACGCATGGGCCATGGGCCATCGATTCATTGTAATCTTATTTTCGAGATACATACGAATGATGTGTATGTCACAGTACGTTTGGAGAACCAGTACGATTGAAGACAGAGCGCTCGTTTTTAGGCACGGGGCTCCTTCGGGGCGAGGCGGGGCTTTTCGAGACAGGGTTTATTAGCGAGGCTCGCGAGGAGGAGAAGGAGGACGCGGCGCTGCGAGGCGGCGGTTTATTACGCGAGGCTCGCGAGGAAGAGGAGCCTCCTCCTCCTCCTCCTCCTCCTCGCGTAATAAACCGTCCTCCTTCTCTCCTTCTCCTCCTCCTCCTCCGAGGAGGAGAAGGAGAACGCGGAGAGGCGGGGCTTTGATGCGCCGACGCAGACCTATCTTTTGTTGTTCCCCCCCACATAGCAACCAGGACACTACGCTAGGGGAACCATAATATCTATGAGGGGAACGCTGAACACGCGTTCACACGCACACGCTTGTCCATGACGGAGGCGCGCCGTCTAGTAGAGCTTGAGGCCGAGGAAGCGCGCCCTCGCGCCTCCAGGCGCGAGTGCCCGCGCTGACCGGCCGATGCTCTACTAGACGACTCAGCGCCGTTTGAGTTGTAAACCGATAGGGACAGAATAGTTCTTTTCATGGATCACTGTGTGTGTGTGTGTGTGTGTGTGTGTGTGTGTGTGTGTGTGTGTGTGTGTGTGTGTGTGTGTGTGTGTGTGTGTGTGTGTGTGTGTGTGTGTGTGTGTGTGTGTGTCAGGGAGAAAGTAAAACAAAAGCCAGAACACAATAAAAGTATCTAAACAGTCCTGCTTTCAATAAACCAAAAAAAGCATGAGCGCGTGCGCGTGTGTGTGCGCTTGTGTGTGTGTGTGTGTGTGTGTGTGTGTGTGGCCATATATGTTTGCGCACAAGCCTGGCTTGTGGCTCCCTCTAGTGCTGGGTGGGTGGTAAAAACGAGTGCGCTTTCTTCAATCGTACTGGTTCTCCAATCATACTGTAACATGTACACACTTGATTTAGCCCTCCAAAAAACAACTCTGGTCCACTACCATAAGACATTATGGATCCAGTTGGAATTTTGGCCAACCTCAACCATGCGATCTGCATCCACACACGCGGTCCCTCAGCTGCTTCTCGGTAGGGCCCCATCGGTGTGTGGACCGCCATGGGTTCTGATTTGAGAGAGTAGGCTATTTGTTGCTCTTGCAATCTTTTTCTTTTAGATCCTTCCTTTTAAGCCCTTCATTTTTACAATGGCTGCAGCCACACTGCAGGCGTCACTTGGATGCGTCAAAACCTGTGGACGCAACTCTCAGAGCTCGATTTTGGAGTGTTGAGGCATGGCACAGACCATCTGAAATGAGTTGAGCAATGTATAAAGGTAACCTCTTGTCATTTTTTATTTTCTCTTGATGCGCGTCAATGCATTAGTGACGCTTTCAGTGTGTCACAGTCTTAGAGTCTGAAATACCGGACACACCCTTTTGCTGTTACGCAGCTTTTTCAGATTCGGTGCTGAGCGGATCACAGTTAACTGCAACCTCAGCACCATTCTGCATAGTTACAATTTAACTAGGACCAATGGGGTACCCCCTAAGTTCCATGCCACCCTTGTTCTTCTTCGTTCCGAGTCGTGAGGCACTCACTATGGGAAACAGCGCCATCTGGCGATGCAACAGAGCTACACACAATACGCTCCCGGACCCATTCATTGGGCAAGAGGGTATGTCACGTCACCAGCCGTCCCTTCGCTTTTCCGGAAGGACATATAAGGCCTGGTCGTGACGTAGTACTTCCTCTTCAGTTCCTCTGTTAGCAGATGCACTAGGCTCACACGCTTATAAAAACTGAAATTAATTAAAAACAACCTAAATCTTCGATTCCAATCTTCACGAGAGAAACCAGCTTTAGCCCTAAAAGCGGCGCTTAGGATAAATCGCCCATGGGTTTTCTCTCTCTCCAGGAAAACGACCTTATACTCTTCTTTCTGCCTCGTGGTGAGTTGGCTACTAGCCACCTTAGCTGCTACCTAGTTCGCCTAGCCGCTACTTAGCCGCTAACTAGCTTTAGCTGTTTGGCTACAGCCACAGCCCTTAGCACCCCTCCCTAAGCTAACTCCCCGCATAGAGCCGTTAGCTTAGCGTTTTTCACCGCACGATGGCCACCTCCAAGGGCGTCTCCTCCTACGACGGCCCTCTACCACCGAGACGGTGCAGGCTCCCGGACTGCTCGGCTACCATCGCCGGAGATGACCCGCACAACATCTGCATCGCCTGCCACGGTGTGGCCCACGCATTCAACGCGCTCCACAACCCCGGAGACCCTTCCTACTGCGCCGCGTGCTCTCGGTACTCAGAGAGGTTCCTGCGCGCACGCTACGGCATGGCCAGGGACTCCACAGGCGGCAGCAACGACAGTGAGTCTCCCGCTATCACCGGCCCCCTGCGCCGTAGAGAGGCCGGAGCAGCTGATGCTAGCGGCGCTAGCGGCTCTCGTCTAGCGTCGCAACGACACCCCCGCCTCCCCGCCCCAACCCCAGCTGCCACGGGCGTTGGCCCTCAACGCTCGCGGCACCATTTATATATAACCATGCTGGAACCCCCCCACCACCACCACCTTCCGCCTTGGGCCCTATGAATAGCGGGGCTAGCTTTCCACAGGGCCGCGGTAAACAATGGCCAGCCACCGCCGCTGTGGGCGCCGGTCCTCAGCTCCCACACAGCAGCGGCCTCTCCCCCTCCTCCCCCGCACCCCAGTCGGTCCTCTCCAGCGGCAGCTACCGACAGGAAGAGGACTACTATTCCAGGCAGGATGACTACGACGAGGAGGGCGAGTACGAGGAGGACGACGAGGGTGAGGACCTCCCGTGCCGTCAGGAGCCCACGGACGTCGTCATGCTCAGCCCAGTGCCGGGAGACGACGGACAAGCCATGTACACCAGCACCCCCCTCCCCCCTCTCCCTGGTCAGCTCTCCCTCCAGGCTACTGCGGTCGACACGGACGAGGCCCCGAGCACCCCCAAGCTCTCCGTCTCCACTGCGTTCGAGCGAGCGGTGATCAGATGCGGCCAGCAGCTTCCAGTGGAGGAACCACAGGCCTCCTCCTCTGCACCCACACCTTCGTTCCCGGGCATGGTTGCCCCGGAACCTCGCCGGCCCCGAGTGAGGAAGCTTCCAGTGGCCCTGGGTTTCAAAGAGAATCTCCAGTCCTCCTGGAAGGGCCACGCTGACCCCGCAAAGCTTAACTTCGACACCAACGTGGCAGGGGGACTGGGACTGGGACTGATGAGTAGGGGGCACGTCTCCCTCACTCCTAAACCTACCCTCACCAACCCAAAGGAGAAAGCTGCCTCCGCGGCCACAGAGAGGTCTTTTAAGGCGACGGCCCTCGTCACCAAGACCCTCAACGCCAGCACTTTGTTACAGGGCTCCCTGAGCGTGATGCTTCAGGACCTGAAACCCGTCCTGGGCAACCACACTGAGGAGGTCGAGCTGGTGATGCAGCTCATCATCCAGCTGAACCTGCGAGCGACTCAGTGGACCGGGAGGTCCCTGGACCTCTGCGCCATGCAGGAGCGAACCAGATGGTTGGACCTCGTCAACTTCCCCAGCGAGGCCGGCCAGGAAGCCAAGAAGCAGCTTATGGCTCTCGACCTGGATGCGGAGAACCTCTTCAAGGATGGCGCTGCCTTCATAAAGTCGTTCACGGAGGAGAGGAGGACGACCCACAAAGCCGCTACGGGCGTCTTCGAAAAGTTACAAGATACAATTCTCCGCGAAACCTCCCATGTCGGACAAGGTATTGTTCTCCCATGCGACGGGCGGAGCGGCGCTGACTTTGAGAGAGGAGGTTCTCTCTCTCCTAAGCAAGGGCGCTATCAGAGAATTATCTCCGGATCAGAAATGCCTGGGTTTCTACTCGAAATATTTTCTGGTCAAGAAGAAGGGGGGGGGTGTGCGACCCATCCTGGATCTAAGAGGTCTCAACAAGTTTCTAACGAAATTCAAGTTTCGTATGCTGACAACCGCGACGTTACTACGCACGGTGCGTCAGCAGGACTGGTGGACCAGCATAGACCTGAAGGACGCTTATTTCCACATTCCGTGTTGATTCCATGTCAACAGACCTCTTTCATAGGGATCTCACTGGATTCAACCACGCTCGTAGCACGTCTATCCAAGGAGAGGATAGACAGCTTCCTAGCCTGTGTAGGGAAGAAAGTCACGTACAGGCTATGCATGCAGGCGGCGGGTCTCATGGCTTCGGCCATACACCTGATCCGCCTAGGCAGAGTATTTCTGAGACCATTTCAGAGGTGGATGCAGGCTCTCAACATCCCACCTACCATGGGGTCTCGACAAGTTTTGGTATCTCCACGTTGCATGGATGCACTCAGACCGTGGTCACGCGCACTGTTTCTGTCAGAGGGTGTCAGTATAGGTGCTGTGATTTCACGGAAGGTTGGCACGACGGACGCCAGCCTCACAGGCTGGGGCGCCGTTCACGAGGGCCATGCAGTCAGGGGGGTGTGGGACCTCAGTCTACAGTCGGCCCACATCAACTACCTGGAGCTGATGGCGGTGCTTCTCGCACTCAAACATTTCGAGGCGCGCATCAGCGGTTGCCATGTCCTGGTCAGGACGGACAACACCACGACCATGTGCTACCTCAACAAGCAGGGAGGCTTGGGCTCCCGAGTGTTGGACAGTCTAGCCTGCGAGCTGACAATGTGGTGCGACTCGCACCTTTTGTTGTGTGTGTGCGGTCCATGTCCCGGGCCTTCTGAACAGCGGGCGGACCTGCTGTCCAGGGGCAGGTATTGGTAAACGGATTGGTCACTCAATCCGAAAGTGGCGGACATGATTTGGACCAGGTTCGGCCGACCACAGGTCGATTTGTTTGCCTCAGCAGAGAACGCGAAGTGCTCTTGCTTTTTCTCAGTGAAGGCGACAGACTATCGTTGGGCCTGGACGCATTGGCTCACAGCTGGCCGAGGGAACTGCTGTATGCATTCCCGCCGCTGGAGCTGATCCGCCCAACGTTGGAGAGGGTCAGACTCCACGGTCTGTCTGTACTGCTGGTAGCGCCGGCGTGGGGCGTGTGATAAGAGATAACTCCTCTCCTCTACACCAAGCCATGGCCCCTCCCTCCGATCACGGACCTGCTGCGGCAGGCAGGGAACGAGATCAACCACCCCCGCCCCCGGGACCTAGACCTGTGGGTCTGGCCCGTGAGAGGACCGCATTAGACTCGTGCGGTTTGCCCCCTGATGTAGTGGCTACCATTCAGGGGGCCAGGGCCGGATCTACGAGGGCTGCCTATGACATTAAATGGAATATTTTTGTGTCATGGTGCCTGGAGCAGTCACCGTCGGTGGTGGCTTTTCGGGCTCCAGTGCCCAGCGTTCTTATTTTCCTGCAGAGCAGGTTAAATCAGGGCTTGGCCTTCTCGACGGTCAAAGTGTACCTGGGGGCCATTTCTGCCTGCCACAAAGGTTTCGATGGCGGACGGTTGGCAAACATCCCCTGGTGCGTCGGTTCATGGGTGGTGCCAGACGGGCTAGGCCGACTAACAGACCTTTGTTCCCGGCCTGGGATTTGGCTGTGGTGCTGAATCCACTTTGCCGTTCTCCCTTTGAACCTCTCGAGGCCGCCCAAAAGTAGTTAGTCTTAAGACGGTACTTTTGGTGGCCCTGTCTACGGCTAAAAGAGTTAGTGACCTACATGCACTCTCGGTGAGTTCGGAGTGCTTGAGGTTCTCTGGTGACGACAGGAGGGTTCTGTTGAAACCGAACCTGGCGTTTGTTACCAAGACCGGGGTGGTGGCACCGACTCCGGTTGAGTTGGTAGCTTTCCATCCACCTCCTTTCGCATCGGCGGAGGATGAGCGGTTGCATTGTCTCTGTCCAGTAAGGGCCTTGATGCTCCTAATGTCAAAGGACGGCGGCCAGCAGATCGTCTACGCAGCTTTTTGTCTCCTATGGCCGCTGGTGACGTGACATACCCTCTTGCCCAATGAATGGGCCCCGGAGCGTATTGTGTGTAGCTCTGTTGCATCGCCAAATGGCGCCGTTTCCCATAGTGAGTGCCTCACTCCTGAACTAAAAGAACCGGGGTTACATACGTAACCTCTAGTTTTCTAGGTTCAACTGCTGAACCGCAGTAGTCTCTGTACTTGGAATCAACAGATTCAACTCCTGAACCATAGACAGATTGTGCTTGAAAAAAAACACAGATAGATGCTCAACTCTCCCCATATAACCATTCATGTGGGTTATGTTGTTTTCTCTCATTCTGGGCTCATTATACTGTAAGGCCACAGTGTTGTTGTAGTTGGACATTGTAAACTTCAACCTCACATTGGCTCAACTTTTGATAGGTCAAGGTCAAAACGTCCACAGAAATGGGGCATGAGCACACAGTTTTCCAATCAGATTTAAAGCCTTGAATAATATATTATTATAGCTGTCATCAGCCAGTACAGCTGCTCGCACCTTCCCTCCTTTACGAGGTCCAGTCTTTGAGCACTGTCACTTGCCTGGTCATAACAACAGGGTGATAGCCAGAGTCTCATACACTAACATAGCCAGCCATGATGGGACAAACAAAATAAATGCCCTGCATTATGTATGCAGCCATAGTGTGTGCTGTTGGCATCCATATACTAGTGTGTTCAGACTACAACCTAAGCATGGTCAGGCAAACTAAACCGGCCAACATCACCCAATATGAGACACTTTTCTTTCTTTTTTAAATGAACTTTAGAAATTGTTGTCACTGTCTCAGTCAACTTTATCTTGATGCAAAGGAAACAGGTTCCTCTCTTGACCTCGCTTTTCACCCACTCTACGTACAGTATGAGGAACGCTGTTCGTGAGGAAACCACAAACTTCCTGTCTGCCTTAGACGGCTGCATCTCAAAAAACAACTGCTTGTCTGAATTATACATTTCAACAGCTTTGAATGCAACAGTGACTAATTTACTTTAGTTTAGAATTTAAGGTTTTGGAAAATTCAATGTATTGCATAAATCATATGCATACACATTCTTCTTTCACACAGACACATTCTAAACATATCTGTTGTTCGTTTCTTCTCTCCTCTACACAGACACTTATACATTCACACATGGACACATACAGTTGTGCAGAGTGCTAACTCACTTCCCCTAGATTATGCTACAGGTTAGTTTTAACCAGTTTTCACATGCACACTCATGCACCCGCATAAACTCACATGAACTCTCATACACACAAACTCAGTACCTAACATTTTACAGTGTCATCCTCATCATTCATTACATTGACACAGCGACATCTTGAAGGTTAGTGATTATACCAGGGCCAGAAGGTCAATAAAAAATGTTCTTTGTTTGTTTGCTTATGCTCTCTCTCTGTGTCAGGTAAAACTGGAGCCGGGGTTAAAATAATATAATTTAGATAAATATAATCTAGAATATGAACCTGACAGCTCATCAGTCTCCCTCTCTTGTTACCCGGACAACAGAGATAGCACAGATAACTGTATCTTACCGCTTTTTGCGCAGTCTGGCAAACAACACTTCAGGCCAATTCAGACTACATGCGCAGCGCAACGACGCAGTATCGATGCTTGTAAGGAGAGGCCCATAGCACCAACTGGAAGCGTCGTACTGCTGTGCACTGAGGAGAGATCACCCATTGAAAACACCTCACAGAACTTTTTTCACCACGCAGTATCCTGCTCAGTGACCCCTCTACACCTTGCCAAGGCCCGGGAATCGAACCTGGGACCCCATGCCACTCAACTTCTGGCATGGTCTATCTTCCGGGAGTCCACCTATAATCCACATACTGTAGTCCACATATAATCAACCGGTCAGACAGAGCCCTGGTCATGGGATTCCCTTTAGCAGCCTGCAAAAGCTGCACCTTGTCTGTTGTTACCAGAAATGACCCACACTCATCCCTTGGTCCTAGACTTTGACTTGGACTTGGACTGGAGACAATAAAATAAAATAAAAACCTCTAATGTACTCTGTCTGATACATAACTAAGTACATATAGACATCTAAAAGCACATGAGATCAACAAAAACAATAGCATTAATTCAATATTGTGCAACAGCAAATATAACAGCAAACATGATATGATATACTCATATTCTTGGTCCTACTATAGGCCTATTGGAAGTAAGTGTTTTCATGGCTTACAAGCCCGCCCACTTCTAGCACATTCATCGCATGCTCTTCAAATCATCAAAGGTGTATACGTATGTCTACGGTACTAAGTTACCATTTGTGTAAAAGCCACAAATAGTGTAGTGTTGTAGCAAATAGCAATACTAACACAGCCGCCTGACGCAGGTCTCAAGTATGAACATATATAGGTAATACATTTAAAAACATTGTTGAGTTTGTTGCCTGTGACCGTTACACCACAGGAAGCAGCTGCACGCACCCGCGCAGGCTAATGCTAACTGTAGAAAATGTTCTGTGTAAACTACGCACTGCTTAGCTTGAAATGTCCATGTCTGTATCATGTACTGTATGCCTAGTTACAATGGTGGTTTATTCTATTCCAAATTAATGACTGCTGGATCATTAATGGTAAGCACATATTTCCTTTTGTTACATACAGGATTACTTGGAATAACATATTGAAATTTCCTCTAAATGATAATAATAATAATAATAATAATAATAATAATAACAACAACAACAACACGCTTATTAAAAAGTACACCAATTATATGTTTTTGCTATAAGTTTATATTTATAATGATAGAGAATGGGAATCGGATCGTTAATGGGGATTTGTAAAGAATTTTTTTTTGTAAAATCCTAAAGGTTCCCAGCCTTAAGCGTGAGCCTCTTTGTTCGGAGCGATGCCTTTTATGTAACCTGAACAGGAAAATAGTGCTACAACCTGGGTCTCAAGTAGAGTCTTTAGCAATTTAACTGTACACCTGCTGATGTTATCCCTTTTATTTAATTTTGACCTCAAATGGTTTCATATGCAGAAGCATAATGTCCTTGAAGTCAATTAAATCCTAATGCCAGCATACACCTATTCTAAACTCAATTTGCGGGGTGCTGCGTATTCACCTTTAATAGTAAAACAATTAATAAAAAATAGTCCACAGGCCAAAACACCTGCCAAAATTCATACTACGTACAAGAAACTAACACATTTAATTGTGAGCTCTGCATTAATATAAGAAACTCAGAAGGAGGGAGGGAGGCAGGTAGGCAGGTAGTAGTCATGTAACGATTCACTCAACTCGCAATACGATTCGAATCACGATACTAGGTTCACGATTATCGGACTTCCCACACCACACTTTCTGATTTGAACAATAAGGCCATCACACGCTTAGCACTTACAATAGCAAATGACACTGATCATCCCCTGTATCGCCACTTCGAACTCATGCCATCTGCCTGGGCAAAGATACAGAACCTTGAAGTGGGAAAAGGTTCGCTTTAGCAGGAGTTTTGTCCCCTCAGCCATTGCAGCATTAAACAAACTGCCCCTGTATTGTCTTGGTGTTTTGTCGTGTGATATGTTGTTTTGTGCCATATGGTTATGTGTTGTTGTTTTAGTTTTGTTGCTTTTGAACAGACTGTGAAGACAAATATCCCTTCGGGGACAATAAAGATTATTATTATTATAGATAGCCAATCTCACCCATCCCTCTGAACAATTGGAATACATCTCCACACTTTTGATGTCATGAGCAAATTCCTGAGTAGAATATTTAACTTCTATTTAACTTAACTGCCTCCCTGACTTAAACATTATGTCACAGAAGCAACCCACTATGCCTGTTGAACTGGTTGTCATAGAAAAGAAGGACAATTGTGAAATAAGTAAATAAAGACAAATTAAAATAGAGTTGAAAGAAAGATATAGAAAAGGTATAGACGTCAAAGCAAACTAAAAAGTAGGGGTAAAAGATGAAAGATTATACATTGAAGAGGGGAGAGGGGGGGGGCAGACATGTCTTATGACAACTGTTATTTACGGTATGTAGACTGGGGTGCTGGTGTGAATATATGTGAAGTTGTTTTACTCCAGCCTAATAAGTTGTCTTTACTCTCCAAATATCTGTTGCTCGTTCATGGCAACTGATCATGTGCCTGGGTGATGCCATTTCCTGACTACTCCTATACTGACTCCTTTTTGCAGAAATAGTGTTAATGTGCTGGGAGTGGGACCAGGACAGAGAATTACAAGGGCAGTAAAGAAAAAGTTGAATACTCAAGGGTAGTAGCAGACAGGGCAACATCCTAGTAGGCTACTTTGCCACAGAGAAAGTGACAATGTACAAACGTATCCAAATATTTATTTGGATACGTTTGTACGTTGGGTGGGACAACTGGTGGGACAACTGGTGTATTGGTAATGTTTGACTCCCCATTTGCATATATTACTGTATGTTTTAGTTGAAGGTCAGGTGAAAGGGATTTTCACTCAAGATGGAACAGTTGGAGAGCAACACGGCTCCCTTTTGAAACAGACATCAGAGAAGAGGATTTAGCAATTTATGCGTAACAAAGTAATGTGTTTAACGTTACTGTCAAACAGAATAAGAAATAACAATGATAACACGAATGGGACTGATCACAGCAGTCTCACACTATTACACTTTATAACAGATGTGAGATGAAGACTCATCATTGTAAAAGGAAGGAGCTACCTGAATGCCGTCTCACGGTCAAAGTCATATTCCTCTTCCTGACTCTGTCAGCACTGATCTTTCTGCTGCGCAACATCAACACTCTGAAGGTGAGAAGAGGGTGATTGCTGCACTTTTAAAATTATTTACATTTAAGGACCTCTATTACACATTTATGCATGTACATTATGAACCTGTATAACTCCTTTTCCTTTCCCTTATCTTTTCATTTGGCTTCAGAATAAGTCTAAGTAGTTTAAGATGAATAGTAGCCTAAAGGCACGAGGTGTTGTGCACATCAAAGAATAATACAAATATATAGGACTTTTAAAATACTGAAGATGGCACTTGGTCAAGTTTCATGTACTGTAGGCTATGGTACATTTTAAATAATAAAGCTGTCTAGAGCTATAGACTGGCCAGTCTCCTCATCCACAGCAGACTTCGGTCAAAAAGTTCACAGAGAGCAAGGGTGGCAGTTCTCAGGTTCTTTATAAGGTTTGCAGGTTTTACAGGATTACAGATTGATTGATTGATTGATTGATTGATTGATGTACTTTATTTAGTAAGACATGAGAACATCAGTACATGGAAGTACAAATTCACAATACAAGGTCTACTAAACTGGGAGTCTCATTAAGCACTAAGCTTAGGTCAGAAGTTATAGTAGTTTCTGTAGATATACACATTACACACTGCCTGACTGAAATAACATAATATACATATATTGCATCACAACACCACCTACTGGTGGAAGGGGGGAATTCTGCACAGTACAACTTTTTTTTCCCAAGTCTTGTGAAATGATTTGTGGTGTCACTGGTGTGTCAGAAAGTGTCTTCTAAATTCAAGTTTGCTTTCTTTGCCATGCACTATAGTTTTGCTCATCAGACAGATATTTTCCATTTCAGACAATTCCAGAAAATGTCTAGACAAAAATATGGTCTATATGGCGACTATCTATCTAAACAAACATTTAAGACGCCGAGAGGCAAGTCGGGCAAAACGTTTACCTGCTGGACGCGTGTCTATCCATAAATCAGTTCCACTTCCAGTCATCCAGTGTAGGCCTACTGTATTGGTAATAAAGTTCAAAACAGTTCATGAAACGGCATCCCAAAAGATTAAAAACAGCGATCACAGTGACATCAAAAGTTGCATTAAAGCACAAAGTGAAGCGGTCATAAGTTTGAGTTAATTTCATTCATAGAGTTCCAGGCAGGTGAGCAGCTGATTTTACTACTACTGATGACTGACGTATCAACACCACGTGACTCGAACCCCCATAGTAGCGCGTTGGATAAAATCGCTAAATGCACCATTCTATTTATACAATGCACCATTTACTATTGTGCCCTGGTTGTACAATGACTTTCACTCTATTATAATTAGGTTTCCTACACCTACTAAATTGTGTTCTGACAAGAAAACTAATGCTGTATGTCTATTGGAATAAAATAAAAATAAAAAACACATGTAAACACAAAAACTTTATTTCTATGTTTTATAGATCACATCATTGCAACTAGTTTTCCAGCCGCCATCTTACACGCCATCTTTGAGTTAGAAAATATGTGATAGCATTGCACATATAGTGGTAGCTATATATGTGTGCTGTGTATTTTTTTTTGCACTAGGGGTGTATACCTTCCCAAAAATCACTATGAGAGTTATTCCCCCTAGATGGTAAATTTGGGGTCCTAGCTTACAGAATACATGAACTGAGGGTGGAACCTGCATGATATTCAATTAGTCCCACTTTGCCATCTTGGATTTTTGAGTGGCCAGTGCCTTTTTCATAAAGAGTGCCCCTTAAAGAGTATTTGTGCCAAATGTCATCCTTGTATCACAACCTGAAATATTATATCACTATCTGCTCCCCTAAGGTGGCGGCCCTCTTTAAAATATTTTTAGGGGTGGCCGTTTTGCACAAAATGCCACACATGACACCATGAATGCAGTGCCAGATTGTTGGGAACGCACGCACTTTACTATGCCAAAGCGGAACCTACATCCCAAATTTGTCAAATCTCCTCATGGTGGTGCTAAAACAGTGACCTATATCTCTTGTTAATATTTGAAATCTCGTCTCTTTAAACCATCTGCCAGATCAGATTTAAAAGTCAGTCAACCGCCATCGTCCCAGAAAGTTCTCCTCCTCACCACCATGATATCAGCCCCTGGAGCTGCCAGGGTCAGAACCTATCGCCTGAGGATGCTGTGGAGGAACGCTTGCTAATAGAATCCATCGACTGGCCTGAACCTCCACACTTTCCTAAAGCTCCTCTCTTCAAGCAGACCAGTGACCCTGCACACAGCCACTTCACTATCCTCCCAGCAGAGGGAGGTAGAGAGTGGCATGTAGGGGACCAGCTGAAGGCTCTCATCCAAATCTATGACTTTCAGGGTCAGCCCAAACACTATGGGGGTGATTTCTTGCTTGCTCGGCTGCATGATCCATCTCTTGAAGCGGGCGTAGCAGGCCAGGTGGTGGACCACTTGAATGGGTCCTACTCTGCTGTTTTCCCTTTACTCTGGGAGGGCCGTGCGCAGGTAGAGGTGACACTGGTTCACCCCAGTGAAGCTGTCACTGTGCTGCGGAGACTGACAAGGGAACAGCCAGACAGGGTGTTCTTCCAGAGTGTGTTCCGCTCAGGCTCAGTCTCTGAAACCACAGTTTGTAATGTTTGTCTGCCACCAAGCCAGCGGACACTTTGTAACTATACAAACCTCAACACTGGGGAGCCCTGGTACTGCTATAAGCCTAACAAGCTGAGCTGTGACAATCGCATCAACCATATGAGGTGTGTTCATCCCACAAACATTAGCAGTGAAGAAGCTCTGCTCTTTCAAAGGTAAACAACGTATGATTATTTTGTCTGCCCTTTCGTTGTGGGATTGTAAATGTTTCACTTTACTTTGTGGTTGTGTGTTAAAGGGGAAGACCACTAATTTTCAACATTGAACTATGTCTTTAATACACCTTAGAGCTGTTGTGTGGAAATAAGAAAAAAGTCTCAATCAATTATCCAGTTCTAGGCAACATGGAGGTGGGAGGGAGACTTTTTTCTTATTTCCACACAACAGCTCTAAGGTGTATTAAAGACACAGTGCAATGTTGAAAATGAGTGGTCTTCCCCTTTAACCTCTTAAACCCTATAAAAATAGCTATTCAGCTATTTTTTTGCATTATTTGAAAATGTTTCCGCCTATAATGACATGCCCAAAATAGGGACACCAGGGCTAATTAGCATGGTGTCATGCATTGATTAAATTAACACTCCATATTTCACTGTTAAAAATGTGAAATATCATTTGAGATGACATCTGTTGCATTGTGCAAACATTTATTTTTCTCTTCTTTTCCACAGTATTGTCAACATTAAAGTCCACATACATGCTTCTGGGATTGACAGCATCAAAGTACAACCAAAGAAAAGTAGAGAGCATGACTGAGTGTTTATTGTGGTGTTTATCTTTGTAGGCACAAGCCAACAATATAACAATATTATATTGCTGTATGCTATGATCTCAAGTCTCTTTTCCACTACTGTTCACCTTCTGAGGTTAGGTTATCGATACCTTGGATGTTTCTAAATCTAAATTCTTCTCTCTCTAAATATTGATTGTTTAGTTTTTATAATATATTTTGTATACATAGTCGTACACAATTTAGCGCATCAAAAAATTAGTTTAGGATTATTGAGTACAGTATGTTAGAATATTATATGTTGATACATCAACAGGTTTTTTGAAAGACGATATATAAATTGAAGTTATTATTATTATTAATATAATTATTATTATTATAACAAATAAATAAAATAATAAAACTATTTTACTTGCTCTATAGACCAACCAGAGGTGAAGAGCAGCAGAGTGAAGCCTGGACCCTCTGGGTATTACTACCAGGGTGTGTGGCGAGCCCTCACTGGCATCAACGTTCGCCAGTTCAGTGACACCTCTGCCATCAGTCAGTGTTTGAAAGACAAGATGGTCCATTTGTATGGTGACTCTACTGTCAGGCAGTGGTTTGAGTACCTCAAGAAGACTTTACCAGGTAACAGGTTTTACTGAAACTGAAATTTAACGTACATTTGTGAAATATATAAAATAATATTGGGACAATGGGCCAGATTCACTAAGCTGTTTACGCCCAGATTTTGGACGTAAAGGAATTTCAGTCAGGAGGAACAATCACATCAAAGTAGATTTAACAATTTATTGCAACAAATGGAATACAGTTAAACTTGGCGTTAAAGGCTCCGCTCTTTGAGATATTCCCTGAATTTTGTCCAAGCAGCGTGCTAAGCAAAATCAGGGAACGTTAAGCAAAAACACCCATAGGGATATAATACAATTAGCAATACATTGACATATTAGCTTGAATCAGCAGACATAAAATCACAAGTGTTTAAATAGACCCCAGTTAAGTGGCCATTCAGTGGCCATTTTGACAGGCAAACACAGTTGAAGGCAATAGTATTAAATATGGTTAACGCCTAAAAGAAGTACACCCATGTTAACATTATTACCATCAGCTGTTTTACCTGTCAAAATGACTGCTGTAAAGGGGCAACTTAAAGGTGCAGTTTTTTGTTGTTGATGAATAATTTAGTGTTAAATATCTCTATATTCTGATAGTAATCATTACTATAGAGTGCTTATTCAGTAAGGGGTCTTGTCTCTCCAGCTCTTTAGTAAGCAGAAAATACATTTTCAGGCCAGGATACCAATTTTATCCATTCAGGAGATAGAACTCATTCAGGATATAGGATAAACAAGTGAAATTGGAAGTAATGTCAGAGAGAAATGAGAGTTACAGTAATCGTCACTTACATTTCAATATAGATGCTCCTTCCGGCAAGTGGACGCTAATGCATATGTATTTGTCTAACCCTCAGAGGTGGACGAAGTACTAGACCCCAGTACTTGAGTAAGAGTACAGATACTCCTTGGTCAAATTCACCCCACTATAAGTAAAAGTAGCTCAGTCAAAATGTTACTCAAGTAAGAGTAAAAAAGTAATTGTTTTTAAATATACTTAAGTATTCCAAAGTACATGCTTTGAAAAATACTTAAAGTACAAGTAAAAGTAAAAGTAGAAGTACATTTCTTAATTTTGATATCAATGAATTGCTGTAATGTTTTCACAATGAATTTATAGGACCTTCTAACTCTTGTTTCAGAGAAGTACTGTAACTCTCTGAAACCACCTGCACTGCATGCACTGATGTGCTTGCTTGTAGATATTATACAAAGCCTTCAGAAACACCTATAAAAACATAGAAATGACTGAGGAACCAGAACTAAATACTTTTACTCCTATACACCCATACAAGATGTAACAAAGAGGCGAGCGGAGGGGGAAGCCAGAAACACGGCTAGTGTGAGAGCAGAAGTGTGGCCAATTGCATTTTAGGGAAGAAAAAAAACAGCCAACCTAAAGGCCAAACCGCACCAATGCAACTAGTCGCAGCTCCTTGCAACAAAACTGTTTTAAGGTCAACCACACCGATGCAACTCCTTGCAACTGCCATTGTAGTAGGGTCATCTGTGGCACTTCCGTGACCGTGTAGAGCAAAGGTCCGTTTCTCAATGGATTTGTCATCTAGGAGGGTTATTAAACAAATTTAGCCGGGGTGTATTTTTAAAAGGGGCGGGGAAAATTAGTGAGAGACCAAAATCCAAAATGGCTGCCGTGAAAATGAACTTTTTAATGGTTTGACCTACAATGATGCACAATACATGGTTTCAGAGCTTATTTTGGTCAAGGAATACATATTTGGTGTTTATATAATGATTTGACCTATTGTTGACCTTCAAATGCAAGATGGCTGCCAATTATGAGCTCCAAACGTTTTTTTTTTTTCAAAATCGTCACAGAGCCTACTTATTAGGCTCTAATGAAAGCTCTGCTCATGATGAGTTGAATAATATGCAGTATAAGTACACAGAAGTAATCTCTGAGGTCAATAAAGGCAGCAATGGCTGCGCCACCTACAGGGCAGCGCTCCGTGGATTCGTGTGTAGGGGAATACCACTCATTTTCAACGTTGAAATATGTCTTTAATACACCTTAGCTGTTGTGTGGAAATGCGAAAAAAGTCCCCCCGCCCCCTTCTATGTTGCCTAGAACTGGATAATTGATTGAGATCATGTGATCAGTGACATACGCAAGGTGTGCTTTTGGCCTCAGCCAAAAGTACACATGATCACATGGCCTCAGCCATGTGATCAGTGTCATATGCAAGGTGTACTTTTGGCCTCAGCCAAAAGTACACCTTGCGTATGTCACTGATCACATGACCTCAATCAAGAATACCTCAATATGTTGCCTAAAACTCCAGCTTGTACAAAATGCTGCAGCCAGACTGCTGACTGGCACTCGTAGGCGGGACCATATCACCCCTGTACTGGTCTCCCTCCCCTGGCTGCCAGTCAGATTTAGAATAGATTTAAAAATCCTTTTATTTGTTTTTAAAGCACTAAATGGACTAGCACCACCCTACATCGCTGAACTGCTGGGCCCCCCGGACAGCACCCGGCCATTGAGATCCTCTGACCAGAGGCTTCTCAAGGTTCCGAACGCCCGGTTAAGGCAAAAAGGCGACGAGCCTTTTCCGTGGCTGGCCCAAATTTGTGGAACAGCCTTCCATCCACTGTTAGGTTCGCCCCCTCCCTGGACACTTTCAAATCCCAGACTCAAAACACACCTCTTCTCCTATAGCTTTTGATCCACCCTAGATTTTTCTCCATCCAGCCTGCACCCCCCCCCATGCTCTTATCTTGTGGTCTGTCATTGTTTTAACTTTTGCTGTTTTTGAAATGTTTTTGCAATGATGTTTATTTTTCGTTTATTTATTTTTATGTTGTTTTTTATTATGCTGTACAGCACTTTGGTCAACCTGGTTGTTTTTAAACGTGCTTTATAAATAAAATTGACTTGACTTGACTTAACTAGAACTGGATAATTGATTGAGGTCATGTGATCAGTGACATACACAAGGTGTACTTTTGGCTGAGGCCAAAAGTACACCTTGCGTATGACACTGATCACATCGCTGAGGCCATGTGATCATGTGTACTTTTGGCTGAGGCCAAAAGTACACCTTGCGTATGTCACTGATCACATGATCTCAATCAATTATCCAGTTCTAGGCAACATAGAAGGGGGCGGGGGGGCTTTTTTCTTATTTCCACACAACAGCTAAGGTGTATTATTAAAGACATATTTCAACGTTGAAAATGAGTGGTATTCCCATATAGACAGGGATTAACAGGACACAGGTGAACTCAACAGACAATCAACACTAGGATAGGCTGGGGGACTAAGAGGACACAGGTGGAAACACTGACACAATCACAAGACTGGTTAGACAAGGCAGGTAAAAGTAAGTAGGCAGACAGGAAACACTGGGAGCAATACTACAAAATAAGGGTGACAAATGAGTTGACCTTTAAATTCACCTCAAGCAACTAACCTTTCTAGCTTTGCATACAGAATACTACGTTATGTTAGGCTATAGTGTTAATTTATTTTTGGTTCATTATGAAAATGTGATGGGATGAACTGGACACCATATTCTCAGTAGCCTACACTATTTAATGGGAAACCGCACATCAGTAACTGTTGTTTACACACAAACATTGACTTTATTGACCTCAGAGATTACTTCTGTGTACTTATACTGCATATTATTCAACTCATCATGAGCAGAGCTTTCATTAGAGCCTAATAAGTAGGCTCTGTGACGAGTTTGAAAAAAAAAAACTTTTGGAGCTCATAATTGGCAGCCATCTTGCATTTGAAGGTCAACAATAGGTCAAATCATTATATGAACACCAAAGATTCCTTGACCAAAATAAACTCTGAAACCATGTATTGTGCATCATTGTAGGTCAAACCATTAAAAAGTTAATTTTCACGGCAGCCATTTTGGATTTTGGTCTCTCACAAATTTTATACACCCCGGCTAAATTTGTTTAATAACCCTCCTAGATGACAAATCCATTGAGAAACGGACCTTTGCTCTCCACGGTCACGGAAGTGCCACAGATGACCCTACTATTGGGGTTAATGGTTGCAAGTAGTTGCAAGTAGTTGCATGTTGCAACATGCATGGCGAAACATTGTTGTGGATGTGGAGTGGGCTTAAAAGTACTCAGTACTTTATAGCCTTCCTAGAAATATACTCGAGTAAAAGTAAAATATTTGTCTTGGAAATGTACTCAAGTAAGAGTAATCAAAAAAATCTAATACTCAAGTAAAGTACAGATCCTCAGAATCTGTACTGAAGTACATTTACTCCGTTACTGTCCACCACTGCTAACCCTAACTATCACGTCTATGATTTTGTCCCCACCTGTCGGACTAGAGTTGAAGGAGATCAATCTAAATGGTCCTCCGTACGTTGGGCCATACATGGCAGTGGACAGCGGCCGTAACACCTTGCTGACCTATCGATGCCACGGACCTCCTCTCAGCTTCACCATTGTTCCAGTCAATGAGCTGCGCTACGTAGCTAATGAGCTAGAAGGCCTGGCTGGTGGTACCAACACTGTCGTGGTTATCAGCGTGTGGGCCCATTTCGACCCCTTCCCCGTGGAGGTCTACATTAACCGACTACGGGGCATTAGGCGGGCAGTGACACGCCTCCTGAAGAGGGCACCTGGAACGCTGGTGGTGGTTCGCACCGCAAACCCAAGGGCTCTGGATCGTGATATGAGTCTGACTTACAGTGATTGGTACTCGTTACAGCTGGATAGGGTGCTCAAAGCTATGTTCAAGAGGCAGAATGTTGTCTTGGTGGATGCCTGGGAGATGACACTAGCACACCGCCTACCTCATGACATCCATCCACCACATGTCATCGTAAAAAATATGATAAATCTCTTATTGTCCTATGTGTGCCCAGACAAAAAAACTATTGTTCAGAATACATTTTAAGCTGTCAATTATCTCTGCCAGGGGATCATGCAATTGCATGTCTGTGTGTGTGTGTGTGTGTGTGTGTGTGTGTGTGTGTGTGTGTGTGTGTGTGTGTGTGTGTGTGTGTGTGCGTAGGTGTGCGTGCGTGCGTGCGTCCGTGCGTGCGTGTGTGTGTGTCCGCAGCTAATTACTGGCCGATAAGCGTCATATTTCTTGTGCACGCTGACAGCACGCCATAAGGTTGTGCATAGCCTTGCTCCGACTTGCAGTACATAAGTGAGCTGCTTAACTCTTACCCCACCTCGAGAACACTTAGAAAGTCTGAATCAGGTCTCGTTTCCATGCCTTGTTTAAGCCTAAAATCTAAGGGTGTAGGCTACTGTGTACTGTAACCGTCTTCCTTAATCTGTTTGTTTGTTTTCATGGGTGTCAACTTGTCAAATGTTTTTTCCCACTCGATTGAGCACAGGGTTATTACTACTTTGCTGGCAAAGCCAACAAGTAAAATTATAAAATGACATAAAATGATGCGTAAATCATTGTCTCACCTGCTATTGAATGCCAGGTTCCAAAATGACTCATGGTTTCATGACATCTGCTAGTAGTGTGTTCCTAACAACTCCCCGTACTGATGCAACTGAAATGGCAAAAACTCCTCAATGTCTCTGGCAGTGTTTTTGGTGTAGCAGTTAAAGAACCATAGCTTGCTTCATGTTGGACCCACCTTGCTTTCAAAGAACGCAAGGGTGCTAAATTTGACACACTACTTAAGGTTTTGGACATGTGCACAGTTGACGTTTTCTCCAGTGTCCATTATTTCTTAAGGGCATTAATAACACTGCCATGACGACATGCAGCGTTGACCGCCAATTTTCCAGTACAATGTCAACCTCTCGCCTAAATAGTCTATGTCTCCTGGGCGGCGTTTGAGAGAGATTTAAATAACCGTTTGGACCAGGATGAAATTATTGACATTTTCAAGTGCAAGCCCCGTCGGCTGCCCCGTAGGCAGCTATATGTTTGCAGAGCGGCACTGTATTTGTTTTGTTAAAGGTCTCGTTTCCATTCCTTGTCTGGGGCGTACTGTACGTACTGTAACCGCCTTCCTTAATCTGAATGCTGCTGAATGGATTGTTTACACTGCTTTAATTAGTGTATATAATCAGGTTTTTAGGTTATAGGAGTTTTTTATAAATGTTTTGGATTGCCAAGTTGACTTCAGTAGGAGAACTGTGAATGTTTGTTTGTTTGTTTTTATGGGTGCCTGCCTGGTGACAATAAAAAAGAGCACATTGGTATAACGTTCGGTGGCCTTAATTGTTCTTTTAATGCAAATGTTTTTTTTTACTACAAATATATTCAGTGGTCATTGCTCTCTAAAGATCTGTTGCTTGTTTATGGCAGTGGTAAGACTCCCAGCGACTCCTGGCCCCAGTCTGTATCTCCCCGGCTAGTAATGTGCAGTAGGAGGGGTCAGGGATGGAGTTAAATCTATCATGCAAATCAGCAAGTCAGTGTGAAACAGACAAATGGAATAGGAGCTGTGTGGAGAGCTGATGGTTAAGACAGATCCAACCAAATGGTCTACTATAGGTAAGATAAGATTCAATATTGTAAACAAGAATTTTACTCTCAAACTCGTACAATATGGTATGTAACAAAAAGTATCTTGAATGTTGAGTCTTGTTAGTTGCTAGTATTGTTTTGATTAAATTTATGATTAGTATAATACGCTGTAACTGTAACTGTTATCCGATTCCTTTCAATTATATATAATATAAACACTTTAGTCAGTGTGCTGCATTTATATCTTTTGTTTAATTAAGAATCCCCATTAGTTGGAAATGTAAGGTCAGCTCATTTTCCTATCTCATTTGGCATATGATAATGTGGCCTGGCTGACAACATTTTCTACTCCTATTTACTGACCCATTTTAGCAGCAACAGTGTTAATGTGCTGGGACCAGGATAGAGCTTTACATGGGCAGTAAGGAAGAAGTTGAACTATTCAAGAGTAGTGGCAGACAGGGCAACATACATTAGCCTACTCCGAGTAGGCTAATGTATGTTGCCCCGGCGCGGCAGTGGCTCAGGAGGTAGAGTGGTCACTTGGGAACCGAAGCGTTCCCAGTTCGATCCCGGGCTCCCCCAGAGCTAGTGTCGAAGTGTCCTTGAGCAACACGCTGAACCCCTAATTGCTCCCGATGAGCAGGTTGGTGCCTTGCATGGTTTCCTCCACCGTGGATGTGGATGTGTGTGTGAATGGCTGAATTTAATGCACAATCATTGTAAAGCTCCTTGGATATAAATGCACCATTTAATAGATCTTTGCAACAGAGAAAGTGAAAGCATAGATTTCAGTGGACAAATGTAACCAAATCAGGGGTCATCAACAAACGTGTCCTTGGCCAGATATTTTTTGGATTTTTTCCTTTTTGTAAAAACATATTCTAAATGTTCACAAACTAATCTTTACATTTTGTTTGAATAATGTTGGTGACTGAAGTAAATGTTATTTATAGAGCACCTTTCACAGACAATGACAGCCACAAAGTGATTTACCAGTTTAAAACATAAAAACATATCAATGTAAAACAAATGAATAAAATAAGCAGTCCAACGATCCCATCATTAAAGGACAGGACAGGACAGGACACAAAAGAGTTTCACATGATACCCGTACACGATTGCATCAGGTGAGGACAACAAGAGAAGTTTTCTCATGCCAATAAAGCCCTTTGAATTGAATTGAATTGAATTGTGTGTGTGCGATAGCTACACAAAGGATGAGGGGGGGTGGTTCCACAAAGGACAGCAGGTGAAAAAAATCACATCACATCGGGAAGGTAGGTAGGTAGGTAGGTAGGTAGGTAGGTAGGTAGGTATAGGTAGGTAGGTAAAAGATAGCTAGATAGGTAGGTAGATAGGTAGGTACAGTAGGTAGATAGATAGACAGATATATAGATAAAAGATAGGAAGGTAGGTAGGTAGGTAGGTAGGTAGGTTATTACCCCCCCCCCCCCCCCCCCCTTGTGAGACTGAATCCGCCTGTGCGCAGCTGCGAGCTGTTGGCCTAATGGCTGCTCGGGTATCTAATGGACTTCCTATGTTTAGCCTGGGTGGTTTTATAACCTTATAAAATAACCGTCACTGTTTAATTCCCTCTTTGTGAGGTGTACCTATGTGTTGCTCTTTTGCCAAGTAAAGTATTATTATTTCTACAACTCCTGTGTCCGCCTCCTGCTATTGGGTCCCCTCCGTGTTCCCCAGTGTGCACATGACAGAAGTAAAGCATGAACACACAAGCTCCAGGTGCCCTATATATGGTTTATTGTGGGATGGTGAAGTATCTAAAACCATTATGAATACCCCCCCCCCCCCCCCCATGCCTCCATTCTGCCAGCCAGCTACATTATTCATTCATTTCATTGATAAGATAGGCCTACAAATCATGTATTATAATCATGTATTATAACTGTGTGTGTGTGTGTGTGTGTGTGTGTGTGTGTGTGTGTGTGTGTGTGTGTGTGTGTGTGTGTGTGTGTGTGTGTGTGTGTGTGTGTGTGTGTGTGTGTCCGTGTCCGTGTGCGTGTGTGTGTGTGTGTGTGTGCGTGCGTGTGCGTGTGCGCGTCCTTGCGGACTTGTTTCCGTTGGGGTCCTTGAATTAATTTCATAGACATATATAGTAGCAACCAAACAGTTCAAATCAACATAAAATACAGAGAAAAAATACCACTATGTACAAAAAAAGCAGCATGAAAAATAAAAAATACATACAAAAAAAAGGGGAGGGGGGTCGTCTGTCTACCGGGAAACTGGTACTACCTCCTCTTATGGCCTCCAGAAAGATGAGTTTCTAGGGCTGTTTTAAATGAGCCCAGCAAACTGCATTAAGCGTCTGCTAAATGACTGTAATGTGATGTAATGCAGTGGTGTGGTCTAGGTTTTTTTCCTGAGGTATACGATAATCATTCCCTGCACGAGATGCGCATGGTCGTGGGTATACGCTAGCGCATTTTCAATGGATGAAATGGTTAGTAGACTGTATACGCTTTCCCCCAAAAAAATCTACACTGTATACAGCGTATACAGCGGGACACGGTAGAACACACCACTGATGTAATGTAATGAGATGTGAGGTGGACGGTAGATGTGAGGGCCGCGAAGTGGCCCGAACTTCTAGATATTATTATAGATAGCCAATTTCACCCATCCCTCTGAACAATTGGAATACATCTCCACAGTCCACACTTTTGATGAGCAAAATCCTGAGTAGAATATTTAACTTCTAGTTAAGTTAACTGCCTCCCTGACTTAAACATTATGTCACAGAAGCAACCCACTATGCCTGTAGAACTGGTTGTCATAGAAAATAAGGAAAATGGTGAAATCAGGAAATAAGACAAATTAGAATAGAGTTGGAAGAAAGACATAGAAAAAGTATAGACGTCAAAGCAAACTAAAAAGGAGGGGTAAAAGATGAAAGATTATACATTGAAGAGGGGAGGGGGGGGGCAGACATGTCTTATGTGCAACTGTTATTTACGGTATGTAGACTGGGGTGCTGGTGTGAATATATGTGATGTTGTTTTACTCCAACCTAATACATTACACGGTCTTTGCTCTCTAAATATATGTTGCTCATTTATGGCAACTGATCATGTGCCTGGGTGATGCCATTTCCTGACTACTCCTATACTGACTCATTTTTGTGTTAGTGTGTGTTAATGTGCTGGGAGTGGGACCAGGACAGAGAATTACAAGGGCAGTAAAGAAAAAGTTGAATTATACTCAAGGGTAGTAGCAGACAGGGCAACATTAGCCTATAGTAGGCTACTTTGCCACAGAGAAAGTGACAGTGGACAAACGTATCCAAATATTTACACTTTGTTGAGAAATAATGTAATCAGGCAGTCAAGGTCCTTGTGGTCAGTTGGTGGGACAACTGGTAATGTATTGGTAATGTTTGACTGGCCATTTGCATATATTACTGTATGTTTTAGTTGAAGGTCAAGTGAAAGGGAATTTCACTCCCCCTTTTGAAACAGACATCAGAGAAGAGGATTTAGCAATTTATGCGTAACAAAGTAATGTGTTTAACGTTACTGTCAAACAGAATAAAAAATAACAATTATAACATGAATGGGACTGATCACAGCAGTGTCACACTATTACACTTTATAACAGATGTGAGATGAAGACTCAACATTGTAAAAGGAAGGAGCTACCTGAATGCCGTCTCACGTACAAAGTCATATTCCTCTTCCTGGCTCTGTCAACACTGATCTTTCTGCTGCTCAACATCATCACTCAGAAGGTGAGAAGAGGGTGTTGAATGCTCCACTTTTTAAATTATTTACATTTAAGTGTAAAGTGTAACACAATTTTATGCATGTACATTTTGAATGAAATTGATGTGATTCTATTAGAATTGAATGGCATTTAATGTCTAAACAAAACCAATGCAGGTCTGTATAACTCATCATAGTTCAAAGGGAAAGTTTACTTTCCCTTACCTTTTAATTTGGCTTCAGAATAAGTCAATAGTTTAAGATGAATAACAGACTAAAGGCAAGAAGTGTTGTGCACATCAAAGAATAATACAAACATATGGGACTTTTAAAATACTGGTGACAGCACTTGATCAAGTTTCATGTAGGCTATGGTACAATTGTTTTTCCAAGTCTTGTGAAATGATTTGTGGTTGGTCAGAAAGTGTGTTTTAAATTCAAGTTTGCTTTCTTTGCCATGCACTGTCAAACATTTTCCATTCAGACAATTCCAGACAATTCCAGACAAAAATATGGTATACATACATGACTATCTATCTAAACAAACATTTAATACGCCAAGAGGCAAGTCGGGCTAAACGTTTCATGTTCCGGACCGGTAGGACATGTGACTGTCAATAAATCAGTTCCACTTCCATTCATCCAGTGTAGGCCTACTGCTTTTTGGTAATAAAGTTAAAAACAGTTCATGAAACGGCATCACAAAAAACAGCAATCACAGTGACAACAAAAGTTGAATTAAAGCACAAAGTGAAGCAGTCGGCAAAGTTTCACTTAAATTAATTCAAAGATTCCCAGGCAGGTGAGCAGCTGATTTTACAACTACTCCTGACTGACGTATCATCAACACCACTTGACTCGAACCCCCATTGTGAACGGTCAATTGTGACCAATGATCCAACTAAAACCAATAACCCATTCAACTGTCTATATCTGTCACCTCTACTGTATGTCTGAGATTTCAGTTCCTTCTTTCTTTTTCTTTCTTTCGGTTTAGCCTACTATATGGCCCCTATTTGCCTACTATGTAACCTGGCAAATAGGGAGTGGCAGAGGACACAGAAATATCTTTGGGGTTCTTTATTTCCCAGGAAGTGGTCTATATTTTTGTTACCGTATTTTCTTTTGGAAAAGTCAGAAACAACTCAAATGACACACAGTTTGGCGGATATGGCATGCAAGCCTGTATGAAATCAAAACAAAATAACATTACAAACTAGACCAAATTTGGCTCTGGAAATGGGTATTAACAATTATCTGTATACAGTGCAGCACACTTTTTGACTGTGTACATAAAAAATAACAACTAAATACGGTAGTGGCTCTTTCACAAACAGTGTATGTAGGGATGGCCAAATCACACACTGAACAAACACTGGTCCCCTAATCTTCATCCCATTTCCAAGTAAAATGAGGACAGAGAAGCTAAGCAAATTTTAACGTGATTAGTGATAGGCGGACAATATGAATGGATGTTTTTGTCTGGGTTTTCAAATGGCTCTGCAACCAAAAATCCCCTCTGGATTGACCAGTGGATGTTAAAGGGTTGCCCCCCATGATTCATACATTTTGTCAAAAACTGTAGATTTTTGACTCTCGGCCGAAGGTGTGGCAGAGAGTCTAGACTATGTTTTCGCCCCTGTCCGTCCGTCCATCCGTGTGTGCGTGTGCGTGTGCGTGTGCGTGTGCGCGTGCGTGTGTGTGTGTGTGTGTGTGTGTGTGTGTGTGTGTGTGTGTGTGTGTTTGTGTCTGTGTGTCCGTCCGTCTGTGTAGACTACAGCTAATCTCCGTCACCTTTGGCCCAATCGACTTGAAACTTTGCACACGCTCCCTGGAGGCCAGAGCAGAACCTCTTCCCAAAATGTTTCACATTGGCCTGTTATTGCACCACCAGGAGGCAGATTTTTGCAAAACACATTTTGGATATTACTCCTACAGATTTTGTCCAAATCTCTATAGTCATTTGATCAAGACGGATCTGTCCAATTTTTCATATTCCATAATTACAAAATTAGCAGGAGCGGTCCGTTTTGAACAAAATGCCTGAAATCATGAACGCAGCGTCCGATTGCCATGAAACTTTGCACACACATTCCCACTAGGCCAAGGAAGAAACACCATCCTACATTTTTCTAATCGGTCTCATGGTGGTACTATGACAGGCCACGTGACAATTCACGTTTTTTACCTATAACTGGACCGATCGGCGTGAAACTTTGCACGCACACTCCCTAGAGGCCAAGCGAAAACCTCTTCCACAAATTTTTCACATCAGCCTTTTATAGTGCCCGATTTTTGCAACAACAAAAATAAAATGTTATATTACTCCTATAGATTTTGTCCAAACAACACGCAAATCGGTACACATTATCTCTGTAGTCATTTGATCAAGACGTATCCGTCACATTTCTCATATTCCATTCCGGTTGCCTATGATTGGCTTCCCAAGTTTGTAGTGGTGGCCGTTTTGAACAAAATGCCACACACCAAAGCAGTGCCCGATTGCTGGGAAACTTTGCACGCACATTCCCACTAAGCCAAGGAAGAACCTCCATCCCAAATTTGTCAAATCTCCTCATGATGGCGCTATACACTTTTTGCTACTACTCCTACAGATTTTGTCCAAAACTCACACAAATCTGTACATTATCTCTTGGGTCATGTGATCAAGATGTATAAGTTTGAGTTGACCAAATGGTTTGTTTGTTTGTCCCTCTTGTTAATATTTGTAATCTTGTCTCTTTAAACCCTCTGCCAGATCAGATTTAAAAGTCACTCAACCTCCATCGTCCCAGAAAGTTCTCCTCCTCACCACCATGATATCAGCCCCTGGAGCTGCCAGGGTCAATCGCCTGAGGATGCCCTGGAGGAACGCTCGTTAATAGAATCCATCGACTGGCCTGAACCTCTACACTTTCCTAAAGCTCCTCCCTTCAAGCAGACCAGTGACCCTGCACACAGCCACTTCACTATCCTCCCAGCAGAGGGAGGTAGAGAGTGGCATGTAGGGGACCAGCTGAACGCTCTCGTCCAAATGTATGACTTTCAGGGTCAGCCCAAACACTATGGGGGTGATTTCTTGCTTGCTCGGCTGCATAATCTATCACTTGAAGCGGGCGTAGCAGGCCAGGTGGTGGACCACTTGAATGGGTCCTACTCTGCTGTTTTCCCTTTACTCTGGGAGGGCCGTGCGCAGGTAGAGGTGACACTGGTTCACCCCAGTGAAGCTGTCACTGTGCTGCGGAGATTGACGAGGGAACAGCCAGACAGGGTGTTCTTCAAGAGTGTGTTCCGCTCAGGCTTGGTCACTGAAACCACAGTTTGTAATGTTTGTCTGCCACCAAGCCAGCAGACACTTTGTAACTATACAAACCTCAACACTAGGGAGCCCTGGTACTGCTATAAGCCTAACAAGCTGAGCTGTGACAATCGCATCAACCACGCCATGGGAGGCTTCAAGCAAAACATCACATCGTACGAACAGACACTTTTTAAAAGGTGAAGGAAAAAAGTGGAGAATGGACTGAGTTTTATTTCTTCATTAATTTTGCTCAATATTGAAGAAATATGTTGTCTATTTATCCCCAGTGGCATCAACATGAAAGTCTCCGTTAAAGCTTTTGGCTCTGACAGTGTCAGTGTGTTGGCTAAGGAAAAAGGTAAAGAAAAATGTGCTTTATAGTACATGAATACTGTGCAAATAAGCTTTTAAAGGAGTAAGGGTTTTAGAAGCCATAATTAAACACTTCTTTTAGAGGGTTTTTGAAAGTGTCCATACAACTGTCTCTGTTAAGAGACATTGACAGCAGCATCCTGTATCATTAGGGCACTAGACCATTTGTATGTCCCTTACTGTATGTAAGCTCTGATGAATAGTTCCATTAACTTAATGTATTGATCTGTAATGCATATGGATATACACCAACAGAATATTGAGTGTTAAGGCCGATGAATAAGTGTCACACCCCAAACATAGCTGATCTACAAGCTCGCAACGGATCATGGATATGATGCTTTGTGATCTTGTAGATCTGCTATTTCGGCACTCAACTCTGTGGTAGGCTACAATAGGCATTAGACGTAAAATGTTACTTAAATATATTTGGTAATGTTATTATAAGGTAAACAATTTTTAATCAAGTTATGTATTACTTTCAGAAACTAAGTCATAGTTTTCATATTTCTAACAAATGAATTCATATACCAATGACCAATGACAATGCATTTCGTCAACCATTCATTATTTAGACTTTCATTAGATTTTTCAAAATAAGATACAGTGTGCTGCACCAGTAGAAGGTGCTGTGGATTCTGAGTGGTTTGTGTTTCATCATGACATTAAAATCTAGGCTGCTAAATTATAATAACACATTAATATGTTAATATTATTTGTGTCGATATTAGTGTGGCATATCCTCCTATAATTCTCCAAACCTCTGTCACCAAAACCTGAAACCTGTGTCACCAAAATCTTCAAAAAAGTTTGAAGTTATGATGGGTTTGTATAGGAAGGGGGCGTGTCTGATCAAATTAATATCAAATATCTAAATACTGAATCAAGCAACTTAAAAACTGTCTGGGGGCTCACAAAAGCCTGAGTATACGATAAAATGACCCATACATTTTGAAAGTGATATATCTCCACAGCACATAACCGAAAGTCTGTAAGCTTTAACTGCACACATCGTCGGGTATGGACTAGTTCTTTAAATTCCATTTAGCCTATCCTCTTCCATGTAATATTATGCCTCCATTTGAGGGTGTTTCCTGAAAGTAACACAAATGTAACGATAGTAATAATAATACATTTCTTGGCACAGAAAGTAATTGTAATGTACCATTACTTTAATTGAGTAACATCGAATATATTACACTTTGAAAGTAACTTCCCCAAAACTGGTGTCAGACAAAGCTGCCTATCACTGATAATTACATGACAGACACCTCGCATGCTGCCTTCGCCTGGCATTCCTATACTGTAGGTGAAAACTCAGGTTTAGTAAAAAAAAAAAAGCAGTTGTACAATAAAATGAACTGTGAATAAATATTGTACAGTGTACATATAACATGTTAGAGATAAGACAAGAGAGTGGGAAAAAACTGACTGAATTTAATCCAGTGGCATGGCTACAATATTTCAATGATGTTAAATACATGTTTTACTTGCTCACAGACAAACCAAAGGTGAAAAACAATGGTGAGACGGCTGGACCCTCTGGGTATTACTACCGAGGTCGGTGGCGAGCCATCAGTGGCATCACAGTTCACCAGTTCAGTGACGCCTCTGCCATCAGTCAGTGTCTGAGGGACAAGACTGTCCTCATTTATGGCGATTCCACCGCTAGACAGTGGTTTGAGTTCCTCACGACATCTTTACCAGGTAACATACTTATAGGCTACTGTACAGTAGGCTGCAATGCTTGCTTCCTGAATTTAGCATTGTTGCAGATAGGACCCCCTCAATGTACCTGGTTGTCAAGGTTTAACCTGCTAAGCCTTAGGTGAGTGGTAAACGATAAAGTTAAAACTAATGCTAACGCTGATAAACAAAAACGGTTTCTGATCACAAGTTTCTGGCTAGTTTGACGACTCTCTCTGAGACTCTGACCAATCTGTAGTCTGCATGTGTTTCCAAGTCACCATCTGGTTTCACCCCAGCTCACTTGGAACATCAAAGGAGGTGATACCAAAAAAGTCAGGCACTTCTGCTTAAACCAAAAAAGACGAGAGTTGAGATTGGCCGGTACCAAGCAGTGGGGAAAAAAATAAATAGAAAAACTGGAGCATCTAAAATGTTAGGAAACTTGCAAGCTTTATGTAGCCTGCATAATCAATGTCATGCTCTACCTCAATCACATCTTTACCTGTTCTGTTACAGACCTCAAGGAGTTCAACCTGCACAGTCTAAAGCAAAATGGACCATTTATGTCAGTGGACACCAGCCGGAACATCCTGGTGAAATACCGCTGCCATGGGCCCCCAATCCGATTCAGCGCCGTTCCCATCAGTCAGCTTCGCTACATAGCCAACGAGCTAGATGGCCTGGCTGGGGGCCCAGACACTGTGGTGCTTCTCAGCATCTGGTCCCATTTCGGCACATTCCCTGTGGAGGTCTATATCCATCGGCTGAGGGGTATTCGCAGATCAGTGGCGCGCCTCCTGGACAGGGCTCCCAGAACCCTTGTGGTTGTCCGTACAGCAAACCTCAAAGCTCTGATGAGCCTCTACGAGACCCTGACCAACAGTGACTGGTACTCGCTACAGCGGGACAGGGTGCTCAGGGCCATGTTCAAGGGACTGAATGTTGTCCTGTTGGATGCATGGGGGATGACACTGGCACACCACCTACCTCATAGTCTCCATCCACAGCCCCCCATTATCAAAAATATGATTGATGTTGTCTTGTCTAACATCTGCCCACAGAGGATTGTCTAGGTTTGTGTGAAAAAGAACAATTATGTCCATACCCGGGGGTGTGTGCACTCAAATTAAATGATATGCAGACTTTGGGACCACAACTGCAAATACCACTTTGCACCGTTGAGCCAACTCTCTGTCTCTGCTGGAATTCTCTCTGCCGTTGTGTAGCCCCGAAGCCAGGGCAACCAACCATCTGTTCAGGCTATGGGACTGGGACCCTGTCTGCTCTTTATTTTGTACACTTAACATATGCTACAGCAACAGTCTTGCTTGGTGTGCTACATGCCATGCATTTAAATCAAAGTCCTTTATAACTTTTTAGCGCTGAGCCACAGCCAAGTTAAAACTTTGCTTTCTGCTGCCGTTATCTCTGGCATTGTGTGTGTATACGGTTGTAGGGATCTCTATTTAAAAATGATCTGCACTTTTCTTTTTGCTCTACGCATTCTCTCCGAAAGCTTCCACTTGCTACACATTTATCAGCTGCTAGGAAAGCCTAAGCATTAAATATACTGTATTCAAGGCAACTACGGGCAAATAGGGATTTTCCTACAGCAGAAACCTGATCCTTGGTTTATATGCTGATTTTGCAAGATCTATAATGTATGTACATTTATTTTGAAAGAAACATAATTTCTCCTCTCTCGGCAGCTGTAGTTAGCAGTGCAGTCAAATGTGCTGTCAGACTGAGGGAGGTTTTTGTAAGGCTCTGTATCACTGTGTGAACACAGAGACTGTTAGCGTAGTGGAAACTCTGACAGTATACGTTCCTGTATCTTCAGACAGGACTCCACTGATCTTCAGAGTGAAGTCACTACCAGATCCACTGCCAGGGGTCCCTGTCTGAAGCTGGTTCCCGAGTTTGATTAGGGGCTTGGGAGCTTCTCCAGGTTTTTGGAGATACCAGTTAAGACAGTCTTCATTTGAATAGTCTTCATTTGAATCTCTGTAAACAGTGTTAACTTTACAGTTGAGAGTAACATGCTGTCCCAATGACAGAGCTTTCTTTTCAGGGGTCTGCTCTGTGTTAACACATATTGACCAGTACATAAGAGAAAAACACTACATTTGAATTTTATCAACAACAATATTGTCAACCTTGGTGAATAATTCTTCATTAAATGCTGTAATTTCACCCCAGTATTAAAAGCTCTCATCTTGACTGCAGAGGGTAAAGACAGCAATGAAAATACAGATGAAAGTCAGACAGAACTATAAACATGCATTTTTTTGTGTGTGATTGTTACATTTAGAATAATCAAGCATCTACAAGACATTTTTGCTACCTTTCATATAAACATAAGTTTACCAAGTGTTTTTAATATTGTCACAATCACTATGTTATATTTCTAAAACTGTAAATTATTTGCTATGATTGGATGAAAAAGATAATTTGGCACTAGTATCAATAATAAGATTAAATACAAGCCATTGTATTTTCCCATAGTTGGTGTGTGTGCATGCGTGCGTACATTTTGACATTATTAAAAAAAAAAACATAATTCTGTCTCATACGAGCAGCCCTTCTACCCCGGGTCTCAGAAGCCCTGCCCTGTAGGCCCTGTGGAGTTCACACTGATGGTCCCCTGTGAATCCGACCATCTGGTTCCAGGGATGCTGTGAGCACAACAGAATCATCACACCTAGAAGATGCAAATATTTTCAGGCCCACGACTGACAGTTAGTTGTTCCCATGGTAAAAAATACACTAATCTTAGGATGGGCTGACTAGGTTTCACATAACATTATACATTTGCTAGGTTTTAGTGTAATGATGAACTTGTCATGTAAACTGATATTTTCCCATGTCTCATGTGACAGCTTAACCAATTCTTGAATGTCAGGACTACATACTGGCAATAACGTGTTTCTGAATTCTGGCCTTTGACAGTATTAGAAATTATTTTGAACTCACAATATATATGATTTAGCCCCCAATCCAATCCAATGATTTTTGCACCAAGAGTAGTTCGTTATTGGCTACTACTTACAGTAAGTGGTCAATGGTGCAAAATGAGACAATCAAAAAGATCTAAGGCAAAAGAATTACGCATGAATTAATTCTATGAGTTCATGAAGACCAATGACAAGAGATTATCGGTCTATCCATAATTATATTATATATTTATTGATACAGGTTAATGTACAGAGAGGAAAATGAGCTAGGGGGGTGGTGGGGTGGAGCAATGCTGGGGAGATTGCAACATAAAACACACGTCTTCAGCTGGAAGCAAACAGTGGTGGTAAGTAACTAAGTACATTTACTTAGTTATGTACTTAGGTACTAAGTACAATTCTGATGTAAAATCAAATCAAAGTCAAATATTGTATTTTTTTACTCCATTACAATTATTAGAAAATGTTATTAGTTACTAGTTACTTTGTAGATTTTGATTATTATTACAAAAGATACATAAACCACTTCAACCCTATATACATTTCGACCATTTGAAAATAGCCGATCTACAAGCCGATCGCGACACATTGTGAGCTTGTAGATTGAAGATTTTTTTAAGTATATTTTGATACCAATACTTTTGTACTTTTACTCAAGTGAATCTTGAATTCTGGACCATGGTTTGGAAGCAAACCATGGATGTTGCCATTGTGATTGAAGCTCTATCCGGTCATACAGAGTAGTAGACTACTGCCACAACCCAAGATTATATTTTGACAATGAAAAGAATACATATTATTCATTCATTCATTCATTCACGACACAGAACAATATAACAAACAACTTACATTCACATGAATGACTGAGTTTAGGTTAAACTGTGTTTTTCCCAGGCACCTGTGTAGTGAGCTTTAAGTGACGCTGATAAAACTCTTGCACAGACGTCTCCTGCTCTGTTGTTTCAATGGAACCTGGCCGGAGTCTCCGGACCTCATCGACAGCATGTTGACCATTCAGAGCCCTTGTCTTCACCAAGAAACAGGCCAGCATGGTGCCCGTCCTGCCCTGTCCATGCATACAGTGGACTCCCACGCCCTAGAGAGGACAGTTTCACAGGTGATGCAGAAATATTCAAAGAAGAAAGCTAGTTGTCAGTTTAAGAAATTGGATTCTGGCCTTATATGTATTCTTGGAGGTATTCAGTGCCTTGCTTTAGGGCACTTTGATAATAGTGACAGTGGCAACCAATGGCAACCGATGTTCATAGTAACCAGGTCACATTCCACCACAAGGCATGGCTAAAATGCATGCATATCCCTTCTTTAAATCACTTAAGTCTTTTTTACTTCAACATATGATAGTGTCATGCAAAGATTGTGAATAGCTCAAAATTTGCAAAGCGACACGTTGTGAGCTTGTAAATCTGCTAAGTGGTTAAACTACATTTTGATTTATATTAAATACATAAGAGTAATAGTGTCCATGAGATGGATGTTCAACCACTTGAACCCCTAGCATTCCTATTCTGCGAATGTCATAATAGGCGAACATTCGTTGAAAATAGCCGATCTACCGCTGTGAGCACACAGTGACACGCTGTGAGCCCCCCAGGCCCCCAACAAGTATACGGTTTAAATCAGGGGTCTTCAATAGGGGATCCGGGACCCCTCAATTTTTGTGTGAAAGGAACTTTTTTCTTTTTTAACACATTGGGTGCCAGAGGTTTATTAAAATATTATACGTTGAGTGCCAGCATTTCTTCCATCCACTTGCGTTATACATTTCGTGCTGTGAGAAGCCCTGACGCGGAAATGCATGTAAACAAAGCGTGCGTGCGAGACGGCGGAGGGTCCCGACTAACGCCTGGAACAATAATATTTCCAACGCGACCCTCCATTGCAGCGTGATCGCCGATCGAAAACGGCTCGTTTCCACCACATTAAAAAGAAATGGAGATATTAAGCTTTTAATCAAGGAGATAACATTGAAAACGCCGACCGGAAGGATTTTTGACATGGAGCCAGATCCAGCCTCTTCTTCTCAGAAACTGCTTGGGTGATGTCAAAGTTTCGTTTTAGCGCCCCACGTGGCCCACATGTATAAAAATAGAATTGGGTCAAAAACGGTCCGGACCGTTTTCGGCACTTCTCGTTTGGACCCTCAAAAACGGTCCGGACCGTTTTTGGCATTCAATGTGTTAACCACGTGAACCCTTGCATCCCTATTCTGAGGAGAACTTTAGCCGAAAATAGCCGATCTACAAGCTCACCACGCCTCACAGCGCGAGGCGTTGTGAGCTTGTAGATCGGCGCTTGTAGATGGGCTACTGTCAGCGCTTGTAGATTGGCTATTTTCGGCAAAGAGGTTTGGTGTAGAGGGAAAAAAGAGCAGACCAAGTACAGAGTGAAAAGTCAAGTTTACTAAGTATTGACGGTTTATGTGGTTAAATACCTGAGAATACACTTTAACATGAATCCAACATGCACTCGACGATAGTGCTGTCAAACAAGTCTATGTAGCCATCTATGAAATCTATGAAAAAGTTTAATCTGCAACACAATTTTATACAATATGTAGAGGGGGTCCCTGTTTCATCTCTCTCTCAGCTATAAGGGGTCCTTGGGCTGAAAAAACCCTGGTTTAAACGTGGAAGTAAAAGCAAAAAGTATGGCATTTTCTCTTTGTCATAGTAACACATCCCTTACCTCTCCCTTCGCATTAGCATGCTCCACTATGGACAGAAACCGGTCAATCTGATCTGGACTTGGAGGGCAGAAGTCGGTGATGTTGATGTGGTGAAGGATCAACCCAGGACATGTTTCATAGTTAGGTGGTTTGGTCTCACATAGGCAGACAAGATGCTTAATCCCATTGTCCAGCAGATACTGGTAGTGTGCAGTCATTTTAGGACATGCCATTCCAGCTAATTGATCCACCACAACCCAGGAGAAGTTAGCTGGAATGATTGATGCCATGATACTTCACTCTGCGAGGTACAATATTCACTGATCACCTGTATGTGTAAAAAATATATATATTTTACAACATTTTTGAAAGATTCTTTACCGTACATTCAGCAGAGCAGTATAAATTATTACCTCAAATCCAACATTTTGTTGCTTGTACCTACACGAAAACCCTCTTGAAATCCTCCAATAAATGAATTCATCTGAATCTGAGTAAGCCTTAGGACTATAGTGACAATACAAATACTTTTACCTTGCATTTACTTCACATTTCAGAATGCTTTTGGGAAATTAGGTTTGTCACACAGCAGCTAGTATACGCAAGCCATACAAATGTTACATGATCTGAAACATACTGTACACCCATAACATATTACAATGTCCATTCTCTCTTCTTCAGTATGCACCCATTACCCTGTCACAAGAAACTACCTAGTTTGAAAAGTTTTAAAGTTCTCTTACTTTCTGTTCCTCCAAAGACACTGCATGGGAATGTTCAGGTCTTCACTCTCACAGGTGTGCTGGGTGCCCCACCTTCATTTGCATTGTGAAAGGAGCCACTGTCTTGGCAGCTGTCCTGGCATGCAAGATCATGCCTACACACATAAGCCTGAGTTCACTAGTAAGACACCACACCTCTACTTAAGTTTAACAGTTTATTGAAATGAGATGAATGTGGAATGGGATGAGGAACCCAAGGTTAGGTCGACACTCAGGGTGGGGGCGTAGTAGCTGACGGACATTTGCTGCTCTACTCGGGGAGCGATCGGTCATCTCTGCACCGTCACTGCCCCCCTGGATTCCTAGAGAAATGGAAACAGAAGGAAGAGGAGCGAGAATTGAGGAGGAGGTTGGGGTGGAGGGGGACGACAAATTGAAAGCAATGAATAGCAGAAATGGCCGATCTACAAGTGCAGTACTTACAACCCATGTTTGGTCTGTTGGGATGCAGAACAAACTTGCTGGTTAAGGGATCGCAGGTGTATTTATACTGTGGTGATTGCCACAAGGATTGGCTGTGGTGAGTGGAGGCAGGTCTAGTGGATGCGGGTGATCGTGAATGGGGAGTGGCTAATGAGTGAAGGCAAGTGTGGTAGATAGGGAAGCGATTGTGAAAGGGGAGTGGGCGGCCGTGATAAGCAGAGAGGGTGGTCTCTACTCCTGAACATACGTTGAACACAACTACATTTATACTTAGCTGTGCGTAAGTGCTGCACACCGAAAATAGCAGATCTGCAAGCTCTACACACAGAGTGCAATTAAGTATACATCAGGCATTACATTCACACAGTATTTATTTCCACCCAACTACTACCACAAATAACCACACCCAAACCTATACCCCACTTATAGAACAAACATGGATAAATTCTCTTTCTACTGCACTGCTATCCTCTTCTGGGCCAAACAAACAATTCACAATGACTGAGGGTGTCACCAGCCTGTTCAAACAGGCTTTTCAGGAAATAACCATATATCCAAGGCACATACAGTTTTCTCATGACCAGCATGAGACGAGGGGAGGGACTGTAGTTCTAGCTGTTTTTGTTTATAGGTGGGGGGGTATGAGGGTCTGGGGGTGGGTGGGGTTTAGGGGTATGGGATTTGGGGGGTGGCGGTTTGGGTTATGGGAGTGGGGGTTATTGAGGCAGGGGAGTTGGGGTGTTAAGGGGGTGGTTATGGTAGTGGGGGGTATGGACTTCAGGGTATACTATGAGGGTATGGAGGTGGTTTGGGGCCATGGGGTGTGGGCGGTGTGGGCTGGCGGTTGGGGGGTATGGAGGTGGGGAGTTGGGGGGTACAGGGTATATGGGGGGAATTATGTTGGGGGGCCTTGGGCAGTAAGGAGGGGCCTTCACGTAGGATGGGGCCGAACGCCCGCAGGACGCTTTTTTCTATTCTTGAGAATGAAACATGAAAACATGCAGTTAGGAATCCTTACAAACAGAGAGACTCTCAGGAACTTCAATTTAGGACATGACTGTAGTGATATATATTATATGTGACATAAAATTCATTTTAGGAAGGAAGCCATGGACCATACAATCTGCCCTTGTGCCACGGCTGGCCCCCGGGTTGTACTTTGGACCCACTAACACTCTAGTGAACACACTGATTAAACAATAACAATAGTGTTTACACGGTGTCACCCGTAGGACTGCAAAGGCTAATGTGGGAGGCGGAGACTCCGGAGAGACTACTTTTCTATGACTTTTCTTTCCTGCCGGCATTCCAGAAATTCCTTCTGTGTCGTGGACAGAAAAACACCAACAAGGAAGTAGGCTGTCAGGTGGCATTGACATCGAGGAGGAAGACAACCTGAAAGACAAGGTACTAGAATCAATTGCCGCTGCCTGTCACGGTTATACAAATAATTGCGATTGACAATTTAATTGTGTTTTTGGTATTGAACATTGGAACATACAAATAAATAAAAAAAACTGTTTGCCTTTTAGGCTTCGTTATCAAAAAATGCACAGACTGTCAGATATGACAAATAGCCTAACTGAAATTTACAAAGAAATTACTGACATAGCCTATTTAATGTTTTCATACTTTAAAAAAATTACAATAGCTGATCTGCAAGCGTGACACGTTGTAAGCTTGTAGATCAGCTATTTCTGCTATTTTTGGAAAATGTTTGAAAATGTATGAATATTAATATTCATATAATATATTTTTCAACATGAAAACAATTATGCAAAAATAATTGTGATTATCTAAAATAATTGTGATTACTACATTTGAAAGACAAAAGTTTTCATTTTGACTCCCCTAGGACGGGAAAAAGTACATTACGAAATAACCACTTAAGCCCTATTTCAAATAATAGTGAAAATAGCAGATCTTACAAGCTCACAACGCATCCCATCAGGACGTGTTGTAAGCTTGTAGATCGGCTATTTTTGAATAGCTGAAGTAAAAAATAGGTTAATGTAATGTGTTAATAATCTAAATCTGCAAAGTAACTAAAGCTGTCAAGAGTTGTGAGCTTGTAGATCTTTTTTTAAATACAGAAATGCATTGATATTAAAAAGAAAATATAGTTTGTAATTTATACTTTTGAATACTAAAGTTTTGTTTGTAAAGCAAGTACAAATTTGACACTTGCTTATTTACAATTTACAATGTAGGCATTTAGCAGAAGCTTTTATCCAGAGTGACTTACAGTAAGCAAGGTAAACACATAGAATGCACACATGCAGTGTAGTGCCTCAGTAAACTATAGGATCACAGGTAAACAATGAACCTAGCATCTGTCTAAATAACATGCCATCTAAATTACATTTTAACCTTTGTAGACTGAATGGTCGTCAAGACTAGGTCAAGTGCAACGTGATATAACTATGAGAGTGACGACACTAGCGTTGACTCCCATTGTAAGAATGGAATGCAGAAGTTCTCTGTCTATCTCTATGAGAAAATTCCAATGTTTGGAACTACAGGAGGCAACATCCCACTTTGTGGCGAGATCAAAGCGTGACGCAACTCTCTCTATATATATCGCTGGTCAAGTCCTGGTTGAGTAATATTTGACCAGGAGTAGCCTATCTATAATTAGTTTGACTGCACTGGAGTTGAGTACTTTGTACTCTTATGTAAGTCACCTTTGTCATCCAGGTTAGAAGCCACATCTCGAAAGTGTTTGTGGACCTGACCTGATCAGTGTTTGTGGACCTGACCACTTAGCACAGCAGCCTTTTGGCTGTTAAGTGGTCAGATGGGTGGGCATTTTCAGAGCAATGTTTATTTTAAAGGATCTACACCATGAATTTAAAAAAAATAGTTTAAATTTATATCATATTGTTTATGTCCCTCAAACGTTTTTCAAAAGGTTTGAGCTTAAATCAAGCCTCAGATATACTCATTCCAACTAACTTCTCTCTGGCTTATAAAGCACTTTCACCTGCAATACCACATTGTCCTGTTTGGCACAGGGCGCTATTGAGCCAGTTTGTATGCATGTTATCTCCTGGTTCTGTGTGGAAAAAGTAAAAAAAAAAAAAAAAAATAAGAGAAAAAAGTTTTTTTCTTTTTTCTTTTTTGGTTGGAACTGAAAAACGGGAGGGATTGCACCTGACGTGACGTGCAAATCAGTTTGGACTGTTTTGAGATATATATATATATATATCATCATATATTATCATTAACATCTTAGTGCTTTGCCAATTATTTGACGGACGGTGGGTGGACGTCACAAACGTAACATGCGGACATGCGAGGCACACCGTTGTTCCGAACTGCACCAAACTTGGCACCAACACTGGTCAGGGGTCTGCCATCAGAATAGCCACACCAGGGGCCATGTGTGGCCCCCAGGGGCCACGTTAGAGCAACGGTCTGCCACAGGCAGACCGTTGCTCCGATCTGCACCTTGCCACAGACACTGCAGATGGACATGAACAGTCATTATATTATTTTCATTTTATTATATTTTTATAAATTTACAGATGGACATGGACAGACATTATATTATTTGTATTTATTATATTTATTTAAAGATGGACATGGACAATCCGGTGTTCTTGGCGTTCTGTACCTACACCACCATCGTCATCCTGAAGATGATGATGATGTCATTCCTGACGGCGTTCTTCCGCTTTTCACGAGGGGTAAGAAACTAATGCTTTTCACGAGGGGTAAGAAACTAGTCCTTTTCACGAGGGGTAAGAAACTAATTTCATTTAGACACTTCAGCTCAGAAATAACCAGACAGTTAATGAACCATTTACCATTTATTAACCATTACCATATTAACCATAACCCATATATGCAATGATATTGCATTCAAGTTTGGCGGTGTGACTCTGCTCATGTGATATTACAGATTCCTGTGCAAACATGTCACAGATCATTCAATCACAAACCCCCAGAGCAGAGCATTCAATTCAATTCAAGTGTCAAATCACAACAAGTTGTCTCAACACTTTACATGTAGAGAAGAGACCCGACAATCCCACCCTGAGCAAGCAATTTGCGACAGTGGCAACGAAAAACTCCCTCTTAACTTGGAGAAAACGTCAGGCAGACCCTAGGCTCTAGGGTGGCGGCCTTCTGCCTCGACCGTGTCGGGGGAAAAGAGAGGGAGAGACAGAGGAGAGACAGAAAGCATGAAACATAAGCATAAAATACAGTTTAACATAACATTGAACCTTCAATGCATAATTAAACAACCACAATCATAGTACAATCCAAAAACATAGTACAATACACAGAATCATAGAACCACAGTACAACACAGAATCAACCTATAACAATAGATGCCACGGGGAGGAGGCCGGGGAGGTGGAGGGAATTTGAAAACAAGCAGCTGAACACACCGCTTAGACAGCGAAGTACGTAGACTGAACAGAGAACAGAGGCTGCTTAAATGAACCGCCCGAGTTGCACTGTGGGTATGAGGGCGTGAGTAATTAGCTTGAAGCGAATGAGAATGACAAGAGGTTGAACGTACTGACTTAAAGGAGTACGACTGTATAACTGATAGCGAATGGGGGGGGTCCGGGGAGTGTGAATGAAGTACATAAACATTCTGCCTTCCGTGTCTACATGAACTATCGTGTTACTGAATGCTTTTCACGAGGGGTAAGAAACTAATGCTTTTCACGAGGGGTAAGAAACTAGTGCTTTTCACGAGGGGTAAGAAACTAATGCTTTTCACGAGGGGTAAGAAACTAGTGCTTTTCACGAGGGGTAAGAAACTAGTGCTTTTCACGAGGGGTAAGAAACTAATGCTTTTCACGAGGGGTAAGAAACTAATGCTTTTCACGAGGGGTAAGAAACTAATGCTTTTCACGAGGGGTAAGAAACTAATGCTTTTCACGAGGGGTAAGAAACTAATGCTTTTCACGAGGGGTAAGAAACTAATGCTTTTCACGAGGGGTAAGAAACTAATGCTTTTCACGAGGGGTAAGAAACTAGTGCTTTTCACGAGGGGTAAGACAGTGCTTTTCACGAGGGGTAAGACAGTGCTTTTCACGAGGGGTAAGACAGTGCTTTTCACGAGGGGTAAGACAGTGCTTTTTCATGAGGGGTAAGACACAATTTATTTTGTCGACTACCTTTTTCATAGACGAGAATTTAATAAAGAATTAATAAAAACTAAGCTATGATGACGACTAAGCTATGATGACGATCTACAAGCTCACAATGCGTCTGCGACGGGTTGTGAGCTTGTCGACTAAATCAACTGATTTAGTCGACTAAACAAAAGCATTAGATGACTAAAATATGACTAAAACTAAATTGAATTTTATTCAAAAGACTATGACTAAAACTACATCAAAATTAACACTGGCTGGAGGCAAAACTAATGAAAATTGGCACTGGAGGCAAATATGTGTCACCTCAGAATAGTAGCAGTTGTTTAGTATTAGGTTAGTTATTACTCCTTAGGTTAGGCAAAGGAGTAAATGGCTCCAACTTCAATAATATCTCACATACGGGCTGGTTTCTGTTCCAATTCTGTTTTACATCCGGACGGTAGATGCATTGTGACTTGTGAGCTTATAGATAACATAAACGTTAGTCGACTAAATCATGTGTGGATTTTGTTAAATCTTATAATATTTAGTCAACTAAAACTAGACTGAAACTAAAACATTTGAGATGACCAAAATATGACAAAAATCTAAATTTGATGTCAACATTAACACTGCTCTATACCAGATCCGAAACCTGCAAAGTGAATGGAGTCTAAACACACAACAGCCCTGCCAGTCAAAACAAATCAATGAGAACTAATACAAGTACCATAAAACTAAAGGATTGGACTGAGACGATCAGCAAAAACGCTTGTGTTGCTAGTGCACACTTCAAATCAGACCGGGATAAATAAAGTGTTTGTCATGTCCATCATCAGATTGTAAGGATAAAGGTTTGTCATGTCCATCAGCAGATTTGGGGGTACCACGAAGAAAATGATTGATTATTTCTCTCATAACTGTGAGTCAGGTGTGAGTTCTAGAAGACCCTTGTTTTCTAATCAATGGTGGGGGGAAAAACAAGCAAAATCAGAGATAGGCAGCGTTGACATGGATGTTTATAATGTTCAGCTAAAGGCTTTGCCTCCCCTTATGCTGCGGCCACTGAAAGACGTCATGTTTAGTAACAGGAAAGGGGGTCTGTTCATCGTAAAAAATAGCCAATAGATAGATAGATAGATAAATCTTTATTAATCCTAAATAATTGATCCACTTGTTTTACACTGTTTAAAAACAAACACTGCCCTACTCTATTTACAGTGTGCTTTATTTTAATTTGACTTTGTTCTAGAGTATTTGTTTTGCTTGTATGCTATAATAATATGTGCTATAATTACACTAATACTGTATATGCTAAAATTATAATAAAGTATTCTACTATTATAATATATGCTGTAATTATAATAATGTATGCTATAATTATACTTTATGCTGTCATCCATTCAGGCCTTTGCAAATCCAGAAGACGTAGCAGATAAACCAACCGAGGAGAGAAAGAAGTTCCTCCAAACTGATCCAGATGTGGAGCGTGTGAGAAGGTTATAATTATAATCATCATAATCATAATCATAATCATAATCATAATCACAATCATAATCATAATCATAATCATAATCATAATCATAATTATGCAAACGTACAAAATAAATTTAGATAGCATGTTATTTAGTCTTAGACAAATGCGAAGTTCATTGTTGACCTAGTTTGTAGTTTCAATGTACAGACTATTTATGATTATTATCATTTTTACATTATACTGCTCATAGGTTCTTGGTTTACCTATGATCCTAGATTACTGAGGCACTACACTGTCTCTATGCATTTGATGTTTTGTGTACCTTGATTACTGTAAGTCGCTCTGGATAAAGAGCTGCCTAAATTGTAAAATAATAATAAGCACCTTTCAAATACAGTTACAAAATGCTTTACAGAAAGTCATGTAATTGTAAACACAAGGTCAAATAAATAAAGCAATGGACAGAGTAAAGCTCCTTACACACCGGGGGCGATTTTTTTCATGCGAATAATAGTTTTTTTTAAAAAACCTTATAATGTCAATGCAAGCTTCCACGGAGCGAAAAAGCGAAGCAAAAAAGCGTCTTTTATTTATTCGGAACAAGTCCGAATTTTGCGTATATTCGCATAATCGCCGGTGTGTAATGACCTTATGCCTTGCTGAGCCATATGGCCCATAGGGCAGGAGCCTCTCTCCTGAGTTTGTAGCGTGAGGCAGCTTGATGTACAAGACAAGTACATCCCCTGGACATGACACATTCAACCCTTGATACTGAGTGCCAAACAGGGAGGCAATGGGTCCCATTTTTCAGAGTCTTTGGTATGACCCGGTTGGGGAACGAACCTTGACCTCCCAGTCTCAGGGCGGACATTCTAACCACGAGGTCACTGAGCTGGTTACTAATGGACAGAGCAATCAATAAATTAAATGGCTATTTTATTTGTTTTAAGAAGTGATTTAAAAGATGAAATGTTACTACCCAAATATTTCCAGGCAGGTAACAGTTAAAAGTATGCTGACTACCTTCTTATGTGGACCTGCAGTTGTTGCTGTTACTTTTTGCACCTTATGTCTAACCTTGTGACTCATGTAGGCCTACATACTGCTGCTTACTATACTATGTGTACATAGGCACAAATCCTGTGGGGGGACAGGGGGGACATGATGTCCCCTCCAACTTCAGAAATACATAAAGTTATTTATATTTAATAGAAGCCGACTCCACTTTTGAAATCATGAACACAAACGCAACAATGTAATATTTATACAATTTTTTCCATGTCTTCGTTCTGTCCAGATGCCACCAGAATGATTTGGAGAACATCATTCCCTTCGTTGTGATTGGTCTGCTGTATTCTCTGACCGGACCGGATCTGTCCACGGCCCTGATCCACTTCCGGGTGTTTGCGTTGTCCCGGATCTGCCACACGGTGGCGTACGTGAGCCCTCTGCCCCAGCCCAGTAGAGCCCTTGCCTGGGGGGCCGGCATGGTGGTCACCTTCTCTATGGCCTACAGGGTGCTCACTACTGCCACCTATCTGTAGAGATGACTGGCATGGTGGTCAGCTGCTCTATGATCTACACAGTGTGCGCACTACTGCCACCTATCTGTTCTCAACCTTTGCTGGATCGGGGCCCACTTGAAAATCTCAAAAGTGTTGGCGGCCCACCCATCTGACCACTTAACACAGCAGCCGTGAACTGTTTAAAAATATTATTTGTATTAATGCAAGAACAATGGCTTTTATTTCATCATGCTAACTTTCCAGGAAGAGGAAGGCTGTACAGTATAGTTTCTATTCGCTTGGATTCCCCTTCGATGATGTCACAGCCCACCAATGAGACACAGAGTGAGCAGACAGAAATGGTGTCATCTTATAGTGAGCATTAGTGTGGACCAATTATAGGGCATAGCAGTGGCGGCCATTTTCTGGTTCCACTCAAAAATAGTCCATGCATTTCTCCCATAGAGATTTCCCAAAATATTTATATCAATTATTTTAAGCCCAGAATCAAGCCATCCAGGGTCCTGGTGAATCATGACCATAAAACTATTTATTGTGTGAAAAACGTTCTTTTTATATTTAATTATATGATATACTACTATATTTAATAAAAACCCTTTGTTATGCAGTTGCAAAAAAAAAATCACAGAATAGAATGTTTTATGGTCCTGATTCACCAGGACCCTGGATGGCTTGATTCTAGGCTTAAAATAATTTGTATAAATATTTTTGCAAGTCTCTATGGGAAAAATTCATTGCTTTTTTTGGTGGACCCAGAAATTTTACATCCTTTATTTACTGTACCAAGGGAGGCACACATTTACCCAGACTTTTCCTACCGGTCCGGGGAATCGAAACAGGAGCCTTCCGGCAACAAGCGCGCTCCTCTGTAGATGTAACACGCTGTTACAACAGAGTGCACCCATGCAGAAATGTGCGTCCTCTCACACCTAAACAACACGCCTGACCGTGTAACAATCATTTGTGAAAAATGTTCCCACTAAATGTATGCATTGATTTATTTCCTTATAATGTAGCAACATTGTGAATTAATGTGAACTTTTATTAATGCCATTGGCTTTTTTTCACACACTCACATGTGCATGCCCTAAAAATAAAGGTTTTATTCAATGTTGTGTTGTGTCTGTATGCTGTGTTTATTTGATTTGACAGAGTAACACACCTTTCCCACACTTAGCCTAACAAAACCGGTATGCATAATTTAAGTTTTGGACAGGAGCGCTGGTGATTTCATCCTGTTGCGGCGTGTGACAACCCGGTCATTTACGACCCGACGTGGAATCGTTGGCACCATAGATACAGAAACCTAGATACCTCATTGGCCTCTGCAGTTCGTTGGAGCGACCTGTATCGCGGCCGCCATTTTAGAGGAGGCACGCTGCCATTCAAAGTGACTACTGGCCAATCACAGCACGTTGACTACTGGCCAATCACAGCGCATCTAACTGACTAGTTGCTGCACGGCTGCCTTTTAAAGAGTTAAGGGCTGGGTTACGAAAAGACCCACCCCCACCTGCCTCTGATTGGCCTACCGAACGCCCCCTTCTGTGACACACACGGAAGCTTGCCTCCTCTAAAATGGCGCCCGAGATACAGATGCCTCAGAGCCGAAGGAGGCGTCTACCTTTATATGTGTATGGTTGGCACCTCACCCACAACCATAAGAAGTTCATGTTGACGCTGTTTGAGCTAAGCTGTGTGTGCTAATAACACAACGAGGATTCGAACATTGCACGTGTCAATCTGCATGCTAGTGCTATGGAGATGGTATCCAAAGTGCCCTCCCGCTCTTAAAACGCTGTGTGGACGCAGGTCCTAAATAAAAGTCCTTTATAAGTTTGTACCGTCTGCCTGTTCTGCCATTCAGTGTGTGTGTAAGCCAAGAGTAGCCAGCGGCTAGAGATCCCATAGCCTGTAGGGCTGTAACCATGACAATAGAGCATAACCGTGACAACAGATCCCATAGCCTGAACTCAGAATCGCCGGTGTTTACACAAAAATGCTAATAAACAGCTTAAATTTGGGGAAAGTGAAAAACCTTGCAGTCTTCATGTGCTAATGGTCAATGGCCATGTGCAAGTTCAGATCAATTGCTCAACCCATTGAGGGAGAAAAATTAGGATTAGAGAAACTGACCGACCGACAGACTGACTAACGGACAGAGGTTTCCTTAATATATAACAGGATAGTGAAAAGAGACGAAAGTCATGGATATTCTGGATATAGAAAAGCAATAGACCCTATAGCTATTGCACCCAACCATAATTTCCTTTATACAAAGTAGTCAGCAATGGAGATTCCGCACATCAATGTCCCAGGGCTAGAAAGCCTAAAAATCAGACCACATGCTGAGCTCTAATGCAAAAAATATTGTCTTTAATTAACTGTGACAAAACAACAAGTGAAATAAACAGTCGGTTGACGGTCCTTGACTATCATAAGTGCTACTGAGTTCTCACAATAACAAAAATGTATTTAAAGACAAAGGCAAAATGCCCATACAAGGTGCAACCTATCAGTCAGAAAACATAAAACTGGCACATTCGCTGGACAGCAGGTGCAGGACCAACAATGGATTAAGGCAAGATAAAAAAAAAGAAGTCTGCACACTGTAACTTTCACAATCAAGGCTTTATTATAGATTAACGTTTCGACACTGTCTGAAGAAGACTCTGTGTCGAAACGTTAATCTATAATAAAGCCTTGACTGGGAGCTTTTGCAAAGTTACAGTGTGCAGACTTTTTTTTCTCCAACCTATCAGTCAACCTATCAATCAGCCAAACAGATGTCACCACAACTATACATCCACCCATTCACCCATGGCAAACAGGCGTTTCTACAGGACTAAAAGACTGAGTTACAAAATATATATAACATAATATGAAAACAAAAATGAAACAAGAAATAATTACTATATAACTTCATTATACAATGAAAAGCTATGTTTCCTGAGTGTGTCTCAAAATACACATACTGTAATTACATACTGTATATGAGTGTACCCCGCTGTAAGCAAAACATTACTTACAGAACATACAAATGAGACACAGATGTAAGAACACACAATAAACAGATGAAAAATTAAGACTTATTTTTGGCATTTGTGTAATTTATAGGTCTAGATCAGTGTAGAGAGACAGGAAACCAAGGGCAGATAGAGGAGAGAAAGGCGAGATAATCAGATTCGAACCCGGGTCCTCGCGCTCACAAATAACACCACGGTCACGGCACCCATGAAAACAAACAAACAAACCAACAAACAAGTTCTCCCACTGAAGTCAACATGGCAATCCAAAATATTTATAAAAACTCCTATAAACTATAAAAACAATGGTTTATATGCTACTTAAAGCAGTGTTAAAGTGAAAAACCTTGCAGTCTTCATGTGCTAATGGTCAATGGCCATGTGCAAGTTCAGATCAATTGCTCAACCCATTGAGGGAGAAAAATTAGGATTAGAGAAACTGACCGACCGACAGACTGACTAACGGACAGAGGTTTCCTTAATATATAACAGGATAGTGAAAAGAGACGAAAGTCATGGATATTCTGGATATAGAAAAGCAATAGACCCTATAGCTATTGCACCCAACTATAATTTCCTTTATACAAAGTAGTCAGCAATGGAGATTCCGCACATCAATGTCCCAGGGCTAGAAAGCCTAAAAATCAGACCACATGCTGAGCTCTAATGCAAAAAATATTGTCTTTAATTAACTGTGACAAAACAACAAGTGAAATAAACAGTCGGTTGACGGTCCTTGACTATCATAAGTGCTACTGAGTTCTCACAATAACAAAAATGTATTTAAAGACAAAGGCAAAATGCCCATACAAGGTGCAACCTATCAGTCAGAAAACATAAAACTGGCACATTCGCTGGACAGCAGGTGCAGGACCAACAATGGATTAAGGCAAGATAAAAAAAAAGAAGTCTGCACACTGTAACTTTCACAATCAAGGCTTTATTATAGATTAACGTTTCGACACTGTCTGAAGAAGACTCTGTGTCGAAACGTTAATCTATAATAAAGCCTTGACTGGGAGCTTTTGCAAAGTTACAGTGTGCAAACTTTTTTTTCTCCAACCTATCAATCAGCCAAACAGATGTCACCACAACTATACATCCACCCATTCACCCATGGCAAACAGGCGTTTCTACAGGACTAAAAGACTGAGTTACAAAATATATATAACATAATATGAAAACAAAAATGAAACAAGAAATAATTACTATATAACTTATACAATGAAAAGCTATGTTTCCTGAGTGTGTCTCAAAATACACATACTGTAATTACATACTGTATATGAGTGTACCCCGCTGTAAGCAAAACATTACTTACAGAACATACAAATGAGACACAGATGTAAGAACACAAAATAAACAGATGAAAAATTAAGACTTATTTTTGGCATTTGTGTAATTTATAGGTCTAGATCAGTGTAGAGAGACAGGAAACCAAGGGCAGATAGAGGAGAGAAAGGCGAGATAATCAGATTCGAACCCGGGTCCTCGCGCTCACAAATAACACCACGGTCACGGCACCCATGAAAACAAAAAACAAACCAACAAACAAGTTCTCCCCCTGAAGTCAACATGGCAATCCAAAACACTTATAAAAACTCCTAAACTATAAAAAACAATGGTTTATACGCTACTTAAAGCAGTGTAAACAAACCATTCAGCAGCATTGAGATTAAGGAAGACAGTTACACAGTGAAGGGGTTAAACCGCCCTTAGATTTTAGGCTGATTCAGACGTTGTCTGAAGTGTTCTCGTGGTGGGGAGAGTTAAGCAGCTCACTTATGTACTGCAAGTCGGAGCAAGGCTATGGACAGCCTTATGACGTGCTGTCAGCGTGCACAAGAAATACGACACTGATCCGCCTAGTAATATGAGAAATTTGCTGCGGACACACAAACACACACGTGTGCACGCACACCCACAAACACACACGCACGCACGCACACACACACACACACACACACACACACACACACACACACACACACACACACACACACACACACACACACACACACACACACACACACACACACACACACACACACACACACACAGGCAATTGCATGATATCCTGGCAGAGATAATTCACAGAATCTTAAAATGTATTCTGAACAATTGTATTTTTGTCTGGGCACACATAGGACAATAAGAGATTTATCATATTTTTGACAATGACATTGGGTGGATGGATGTCATGAGGTAGGTGGTGTGCTAGTGTCATCTCCCAGGCATCCACCAGGACAACATCCAGCCTCTTGAACATGGCTTTGAGCACCCTATCCAGCTGTAACGAGTACCAATCACTGTAAGTCAGACTCATATCACGATCCAGAGCCCTTGGGTTTGCGGTGCGAATCACCACCAGCGTTCCAGGTGCCCTCTTCAGGAGGTGTGTCACTGCCCGCCTAATGCCCCGTAGTCGGTTAATGTAGACCTCCACGGGGAAGGGGTCGAAATGGGCCCACACGCTGATAACCACGACAGTGTTGGTACCGCCAGCCAGGCCTTCTAGCTCATTAGCTACGTAACGCAGCTCATTGACTGGAACAACGGTGAAGCTGAGAGGAGGTCCGTGGCATCGATAGGTCAGCAAGGTGTTACGGCCGCTGTCCACTGCCATGTATGGCCCAACGTGCGGAGGACCATTTAGATTGATCTCCTTCAACTCTAGTCCAACAGGGGACAAAAAACATAGCCATGATAGTTAGGGTTAGACAAATACAGATAGCGGCCACTTGCCGAAAGGAGCATCTGTATTGAAAGGTAAGTGACGTAAATCCATATTTTGAAGACAAGTATTACATTTCCTTAAAGGGATGTTTCACTTTCAAACATGTTTGGGGTCATTTTAACGTCTACACTGATGAGTGTTTGTTCAATTACAGGGGTCTCCCTGTCTCTCCATCTCTTTAATATACTGAAAATACACACTCACCAATATCATCCAATCAGGAGAGAGTGCCCATTTATCAGATTCAATGTTATAGAGTTTCAGTTCCAATTTTGTCAGGTCATTTCTTTCTGACATTACTTCCAATTTCCCTTGTTTATCCTATATCCTGAATGAGTTCTCCTGATTAGTTAAAATCCTGACCTGACGTCTTTTCTGTTTACTAAAGAGCTGGAGAGACGAGACCCCTGTTACTGAATAAACACTCTATATAGTAATGATTACTATCAGAATATAGAGCTATTTAACACTTAATTATTCATCAACTTCTTCGTGTACTTCTTTTAGGTATTAACCATAATTAATAATACTAGACCATACCCGTAGGGGGATATGAGCACCCAAAGTGTGCAGTTTGGCTTATGCGGTGAGAACAGACAGTTTATCAGGGATCGAAAGTGAGTTTGTACTGTGTAGTGCAGTGGTTCTCAAACTTTTTCATGGCAAGGACCCCCAAATTGACACTTGTTAGCCCGCGGACCCCCATTTGAAAAGATATGCCAGGGACCCCCATAAGAGAAGATTTTTTTACGGCTGTAGCAGTGAATCGCAACCATTTTAATTTCAAGGACCCCCAGTTTGACATGCATTAGGGCTACGGACCCCCATTTAATGGCATTTCTATCCCTTGGACCCCAGTTTATATCGTAAAATGTATGTTAATTTAACTCTGAGAGTGTACAAATGGAACCAAATGGACCCGTTAGAGTCCATTTGGTTCCATTTGTACACTGTCAGAGTTACAGACCCATAAGGGTCCATTTGGTGCCTAATCTATCATTTAGCTGGGGACCCCCTGGAACTCCCTCAAGGACCCCTGGGGGTACCCGGACCCCACTTTGAGAACCAATGGTGTAGTGTGTACACACACACGCACATCCCGTCGTGGAGGAACAGAACACCCACAAACACCCGCGCATATAAAGATCTAACAGGCGGAGCCGTTCCCCGTCGGCCGTCGCCAACACACACACGCGCGTGCGAGCCGTCGCGAGCGCGCACAAACAAACACACACACACACACACACACACACACACCATGGTACATCGTCATGCGGCCCGTGGCCCGTCGCGAACACACACACACGGGCGTCGCGCAAACACAAATAATGTACATTGTGACACGTGCCTCCCCAACGTGCGTGCGCACGTGCGTGTCCACGCATACACGGCCGCGGACCGAAGTTGTGGTGCGATCCTCTCCCCCCCCACCCACACACACACCACGGAGGCAGCCACGAAATGTGGCTCTCTGGCGAGAGTGGGTGGGGTCTATGGTGTAGAAGCACGGTGTTGCCATGTTGTTCTATTGTAAGCGGTTTAGGGGCCATATTGGTGGTAGTGTGTTTTGGCGTTGGTTGTGAAAGTGCAGGTGGGTGTGGGGACGCGTTGTGAGCTTGTCGATCGGCTGTTTTCCAAGAGGCAAGGTATATGTGTGAAAGCGCTGCGTTTGGCCTTCTTTTCATAGACCTTGTTGCTTGTAGGGTTCGTTTCGTTTGGCCTTGTTTTCATAGACCTTGCTGCTTGTTTCGCGCGCGAAACCTGGCAACGACACATGCGCAGGTTGATCGGGCACAGACGACCCAAGACACCAAGACCGACAGAGGTTACTCAAATTATATGTAGGATTGCCTTCAACTGTGTTTACCTGTCAAAATGGCCACTGAATGGCCATTTAACTGGGGTCTATTTAATATTAAATATTAATTTTGCGAATTTCCCACACCGACCTTGCAACAAATATACCTAGTAATTTTATTTATTTCACAAATGTATGTTAAGTTTCAGTTTCGAGCGTCTACACGAACGTACTCCTACAGGCTGGGGGCGGCACCTGTCAGCGGGGAGTGTTGGGCGGGAGGAGTAGGACGAAGGCTCTACGTCCTCCTGGTGGGGGCTCCTTACTGGCAGGTGAGTCAGTAGGATACGACAGCAGTGACAACACAGAAATGTGTGTGGGGAGGAATTAATTGGCATAACTACTAAATTGGGGAGAAAAAGGGGTAAAAAATTATTGGCTACTATAAATGTATTAAAGAAAAAATAAAGTTTCAGTTTCAGTAAAACCTGTTACCTGGTAAAGTGTTCTTGAGGTAGTCAAACCACTGCCTGACAGTAGAGTCACCATACAAATGGACCATCTTGTCTTTCAAACACTGACTGATGGCAGAGGTGTCGTTGAACTGGCGAACGTTGATGCCAGTGAGGGCTCGCCACGCACCCTGGTAGTAATACCCAGAGGGTCCAGGCTTCACTCTGCTGCTCTTCACCTCTGGTTGGTCTAGAGCAAGTAAAATTGTTTCATTAAAAATTCAAGATTTATGATTTATTTGTCATAATAATTATAATAATAATTATAATAACTTCCAATTACATAGCACCTTTGAAAGAACCAGAGGATGCTTAACATCAACACGTTATATATTATATATAATATTCTAACATACTGTACTCAATAATAATGTGCAACTCTGTTTTGAATGCTCTAAATTGTGTACAGACTACGTATACAAAATATATTATAAATACTAAACAATCAATATTTAGAGAGAGAAGACAAAGGAAAGGATTAACTGAACAAATAATCACATTTTAGAAACATCCAAGGTATCGATAACCTCACTTCAGAAGGTGAACAGTAGTGGAGAAGAGACTTGAGATTATAACATATAGCGATATAATATTGTTATATTGTTGGCTTGTGCCTACAAAGATATGTTAACACCACAATAAACACATGTATAGCTCTCTACTTTGTTTTGGTTGTACTTTGATGCTGTCAATCCCCGAAGCATGTATGTGGACTTTAATGTTGACATTACTGTGGAAAAGAAGAGAAAAATAAATGTTTTAATTTACACAATTCCAACAGATAGTGTCATCTCGATTGATATTTTACATTTTGCACAGTGAAATATGGAGTGTTCATTCAGTTAAAATGTATAGCAAATTAACAAAATAAATGCATGTCAATGCATGACACCAAGCTAATGAGCCCTGGCGTCCCTATTTTGGGCATGTCATTATAGGCAGAAACTGCGGAGAATTGCGTAATAGCTATTTGTACAGGGCTTAAGAGGTTAACACACAACCACAAAGTTAAAAAGAAAAGTGGTTAAAATGCAAAGCAAATATCCAAGCACACATTTACGATCCCACAAAAAAAGGGCACGTAAAATAATTATATGGTGTTCACCTTTGAAAGAGCAGAGCTTCTTCACTGCTAATTTTTGTGTGATGGACACACCTCATATGGTTGATGCGATTGTCACAGCTCAGCATGTTAGGCTTATAGCAGTACCAGGGCTCCCCAGTGTTGAGGTTTGTATAGTTACAAAGTGTCTGCTGGCTTGATGGCAGACAAACATTACAAACTGTGTTCTCCGAGACTGAGCCTGAGCGGAACACACTCTGGAAGAACACCCTGCCTGGCTGTTCCCTCGTCAGTCTCCACAGCACAGTGACAGCTTCACTGGGGTGAACCAGTGTCACCTCCACCTGCGCACGGCCCTCCCAGAGTAAAGGGAAAACAGCAGAGTAGGACCCATTCAAGTGGTCCACCACCAGGCCTGCTACGCCCGCTTCAAGTGATGGATCATGCAACCGAGCAACCAAGAAATCACCCCCATAGTGTTTGGGCTGACCCTGAAAGTCATACATTTGAACAAGAGCGTTCAGCTGGTCCCCTACATGCCACTCTCTACCGCCCTCTGCTGGGAGGATAGTGAAGTGGCTGTGTGCAGGGTCACTGGTCTGCTTGAAGTGAGGAGCTTTATGAAAGTGTGGCGGTTTAGGCCAGTCGATGGATTCTAGAAGTACGTGTTCCTCCAGAGCATCCTCATGCGATAGGTTCTGATCCTGGCAGCTCCAGGGGCTGATATCGTGGTGAGGAGAGGAACATTCTGGGAGGGTGGAGGTTGAGGGGCTTTTAAATCTGGTCTGTTAGAGGGTTTGAAAACAGGATATTGTAAATATTAAGAAGGGTGACAATAAAACTTTTATTACATTTACATTCTGAAGCTAAGT